>NC_067474.1:10637500-10762500 GCF_947179515.1 Apodemus sylvaticus | reverse complement strand
TTCTGCTATTGTTGGGTGATTTCATAATGTTGAGCTCCTTTATATTCTTCTGATTTTCTTTTTAATTGTTCTCTTTTATGTGGGTTATTTAAAATAGTAAAGTGATGATATTTATAGTAATAATTATTTGACTTCACAAAATGTTTTTCAGTTGTTCTTGTATTGTATTGCATTATTAAACCCTTCTAGCAGCTCTGTATGTTAGACAACACTATTACATGTTGGTAAGCTTCAGAGACGCTAAATGACTTACTGCTAGGGTTGCATAACTCAGGTTAGGTTGTACCTAACATTTCTTGTAATCTTCTGCTCTATCAGAACAGAGGTTGATTTAACTTTTCTCATAGTCCACATTTGAGTAAAGATTCAAAGGTTGAATTGGTAACTGTTGGGTAAGTTTCACTAAGGCGTGAGAGACGGTCTCAAATGTGAGCCTCATTGATGCCTTTCTCTTGGGATTCAGACCTTGTGTGTAATCTCTTTCTCTTGGTATGGCTTTGACCTTGTGTTTTCCTCTTCTAGTAGACAGAATTTGGCAACATATCCCCTTTGAGATTCGACTTCAAAGTGACTCATTTCTATTTTGGGTCTCTTTTTCCTTCCCCTCTCTCCCACTTGCTCTGAGAGAAGCCAGGTCTATTTTCCAAGCTACCTTGGGGAGAGAGACTTATGTGGCAAGGAAATGATACTTAAGAGTTGACAACCAATGAGGGATGTAATTCTCAGTAGCTCTGAATGAACTTAGGAGCATAGTCCTCTCTCTTAATCCAAACATCTTCATGGCTGCACCTCCAAGTGCGGCTCTGTGAGAGGTCCTAAGCCAGAGGCCTCCAGCTGAGCTCACAAATGGACTGCTGACTCACAGAAATGGAGAAATCAATGACTATTGTTTTATATGAATAAGTTTTAGGAAAATGCACCCCAGAAAGGGAAAGAACAATAGTACAAAGCCAGACTTTTTAAACCACTGACAGATTTTGGTAAAACAGGAGAAAAGGGGACTTATTCAGAATCCTGAATGTCTCCCTGGGAAGAAATCATTCATAAGATTCTCCTGAGCCAACAAGGCAAGTGCAGTAGGGACTATGCTTGCACAAGCACAGAGAGGACTAGATATAGTATCTTGGAGTCTCCTGATGGACAGAGGTTAACAGATGGTTCTCGAGGGGACATGGACATTATAAAAATTGAGAGCTTGAGATCCAGTCCTGATACTGGGCCAAAGTGGATCTGTGGAGGTCACTGCATAGACCCTTGTTGTTAGGTGACTCACTCTTCAAACACTGAGGTTTTGTTGTTTTGTTTTGGCAGGGCTTTCTGTAGTCCAGACTGACCTTGAACTCTCGGGCCACCTACCCCTGCCTTCTGAGTGCTGGCATTACAGGCATGCATCACCAAATCTGACACCATGGATTTAACAAAAGGACAGAATTAGTGCAAAGGAGATGATGTAGTAATGCTTGGTAGCTTTAACTATCTAAATCTTTGACAGCCTCATGCCTCCTGCCCCCAAACCAGTATCAATGGGAGTGGGAGCTTCCAAAGCAGAGGGCAATATTTTGCTTTAAATGAGCGTGTCTTATAAATATTGACCTGTTTTAGTCACTGCTACCCTATGGCTGTTGCGCCTGTGTGCCCCACTTTTCCTTCAAAGACACTGGGTGGGTGATTTCTAGAGCTCCTTTTGTCTGCTTCTGACTATTTCAAATGGAGGAAGGTTAAGTGCTGAGTGGGATGTAGGGGTGTGGTGGAGGGCAGCAGTAGCAAGAGAGAGTGAAGGAGGGGAAGGCTGCAGAGACGCAGAGGTTGCCGGGAGCCATCTTCAGAATTCAGTGCCAAGAACTCTCCATACCAGGAGCCATCCCCACCTGGCTCTCAATGCCAGGAGACCTCGATACCAGGAGTCATTCTCACTTAGATCTCCATGCCAGGAACTATTCCTACGTAAATCTCAAAACCCCTCCTTTTGACGTTCATCTGTAGATAGGTTACTGTAGCAACCCCTTTCCACTTCACCGCCTCATGACTCCCCTTTTATCATGCCAACATTCCAATAGCAATAACTAGCTTTACCAGAAATTATGAGAAACTGTTTCTTAGAAATGATGCCAACCCCCTGAGATTGTTCCCCCCTTTACCCCTCCCAAACCTTGTATGCTTCCCTTTATATTGACTTGTCTGGAAATTAAAGTTTGACAGCTTGATCAGAACTAGACAGGCTGTCCTGCCTCTCTCTTTTGTCTTGTCGCCCCATCGCCTTTCCTCTAGGTGGCTTAAAGGAACCCTGTTGACTGTCCTGCGGGTCGGGACACTTTGGCGCCCAACAGTGTGGTACCTGTGGAGCGATCTAGAGAAAGGAGGTCGTGGATCAAGGAGGAGGGCCCTCCGCGTTCGGCTCCCCGAGAGGAGCAGCTCCCTGAGAGAACTGGATTTGGTCGAAGCACGGTTGACCCGCCGGTGCGCTTGGCCAGGGGAAAGTCTCCACGACAACTTCGTCTCTTGGAAGGTGAGACCCCATGGGGCAAGCTTTTACTTAACAATCCCTGCTCATTTCAGGGATTCAGGAATCTCGCAAGACACGGGGCTGGGTTAAGAAAAGGAGATCGGACAAATTGTCCCTGGTTCCCAGAGAAAGGAACCATAGGTAAGAAAACATGGGCTAGAGTACGAGATTACTATGCAACTTTTGGTCAAGAAAAGGAAAAAAAAGTTCCGGTTACTGCCTTTAACTACTGGTCTCTGATTAATGACATTATTCAGAATTCTTCCTGCTTCCAGGATCTACTTCTCTGAAAAAGCTCTCGTCCGGACACTTTCTCTGTGCTCTCTTATCCCTCGCACCTCTGATAAATATGGAGGAGGGACATTTAAAAAGGTTTCTGTCTATGTCTGCTCTTTTCCCTAATTTCTCAAAAAGACCAAAGTCTATCCTTCTCTACAAACTCTGAAATCTAGTCATAGTCCAGGTGCTGACACTATCTCCCAGGGAGGAAGACAACTTGGAAGAGAAGCTGCCAGCAGGAGAGCCTCTGAAAAAATTTCTTCTCTCCACCAAACGGTAGCCACAAGGAGCAAGTAGCCCTCTTAAAGGAGCTACGAGACTCAGAGGGACAAATGGTCACTCTAACTTCAAGATTTATTGCAAAGACAAATAGCTAGAAAAAGCGAGAGGCAAAACAAGCCCCTTGACTTTAAAATTTTAGAAAAATTAAAGTCCGCAGTCACAACCTATGGGCGGACTGCACCCTTAACTTTGGCACTTAGAATCTTCCACAGAGGGCTGGCTCACACCTGAGGAATTTATGCAGTTTACCCAAGCTGAGTTCTCTGGGGGAGAATTTATTCTTTGGAAGTCAGAGGCAGCTAAAACTGCCAGAGAAATCGAAAGTAAAAACTACTCACAGGACAGAATGTAAGTCCTAGACTGTAAAGAAATTCCTGGGGTCTCCTCCCCTCCTACCTCTTGCCACATGGTCATGGCCAGTCTGTACTTATCTACACACTCTCTCTGCCTTTCTCTGTCTCCACTACCCCATTAACTCTCATCCTCCATCCTGAATAAATTTTATTCTATACCATGTCTGTATGTTTTCACCTAGGCACCACCCTCCTCTACTCTGCCGTATATCACATTCTTTAAACCTTTCTCTTTATGAACCCAATAGGGGTTAAAAAAGCAGGGCACTATGGAGTAACTATCAGTGGTTGCCACTGTGTCTTCCCTCCCTTCTCTGGCAGAATTCCCAGAAGAAAAAGAAGATAAGGAGTTAACTCCTAAACAAGAGAAAAAGCAGGTTTTAGAAAAGCAGTTTTTCCATGTGCAGGATGTGGTATCAGAAAAATTGGTTAAAAACTAATTCAAAACTCTCCTGAAAAAAAAAAAAACCCTTAGTTCTGGTTAAGATATTTGGATCTCTTTGGGACATCAAGTTCCATCTCTGTCTGTTGTCTGTCTTTGGTGCACCAAAACCTGTCCATGTGTGTGTCAATTTGTTTGTCTATTGTTTTGATTGGCTGAATGATTGTTGTGTTTATGTTATATGTTGAAAAGAAAAAAAATGGTAAAAAAAAATACGTTATCTACTGGTAGTCCTGCCAGTCTGCAATTTACACAGAGGAAGATGATTAAAGGTGCCTCACATTCTTAACTACGAGTTAAACACAGCTGGAGAAAAAGCTATTTCTTAAGGGGCCAGCAGCCTCAAGCTCAATGGTTAATTCTCCTAGACAAATTTCTACCATGGTGATGACTGGGTTCAAAGTGCTTTATGCCCCTGAAATTACACCTGGAAAAAAAAAATGTTTGGTTTAAATTAATGAGATTTGTGTAATTGCTTCATCTTTATTTCTAATTGGTCTTAAAGGTATAAATGTTTTACATGTCTTGACTATAGAGTATTGGCTCATAAGTTATTGAACATGATTTTAAAAAAAAATATAATGATGGTAACAAAAGGTAAGTTTAAAACTGATAATTTAGGGTTAAAACTATTTTAAGCAACACGTGGCATGACACAATCCAAGAACAACAGGTCTCTAAGATATTTCTAAATTGACATAATGTTTTATGTGATTCTTATCCTAGAACTCAGACTTATAAAAAATAAGATTTAAAATAATGTCTCTTCAATAAGTTACACTGTCATACACTCAAACACACAAGCTGATAGACAAACTTTGCAATATGAAAGTAATGTGTTTGCCATTATTTTTAAGGAGAAAAGATTGCTTAAAACTGGGTTTTGCTTTCAAAAAATTGTAGTTATGCTTTGATATTAACAGGTTCTTTTGTTATTTGACCTTCATACAACGGGCTACTCCTTGCAAGACTGATGGGTGTAGGTCTAGCCTTATCTTGCAGGCCTCACCTAGAGAGTTCTGGCCGAAAGAACATTTTTAACAGATTCATATAGATGTGGTTCAAAATAAAGTTCAAACTTATATCTGTGAAAGGTTAAACATAAGCTAACTTAAAAAAAAAAACAGTAAAAAATATTTCATTAGAAAGTTCTTCCTCAAGAAATGGCTTGCTCTTAACAATGGGCTTTTAAATTTTTTAAGTAAATAATTTTAAAAAAATATTAAGATAAATTATTTGGCTAAGACACTGCTTTAAGTTTACGATAAGAGGATTTAAGCCTCTGATGTTCTCAAGGTAAATGCAAAATAAATATTGACAGACATAACTTGAAGAAAGTTACCATAAGTATTTGTTAACAGTTTATGATATATGTTTACTTCCATTCCTTGACAAAGAGAACATTAATGTAAAATCTCTCCAAATAAGGTTTTGACATCCTCCAATGAAGATTTAGTGTAATAATAAAGTGTTACAAAATAAAATCATAGAAATAATTTTAAAAAGAATGTTTTAAGAGCATGATAAAATGTTTGTTCCTTATTTTAAACAGTAATCAAATTGATTATTAATTATTAATTGTTAATCTATTACATGGCAAGCCTCTTTAGACAAAATTAATAATTGTTATTCAAAAGATAAATTGTTAAAAATTTTGCCTCCATACATGTTTTTATATTTTTATAGATTTATACATACATCCTATAAAAATACATCTACTGTGAGAGTAAAGCTCATATAATTATATCACATGTTTATTCTTTTGAAAGTCCCCTTGTTTCAGCACAGATAATTGAATTGGGTGCTGTAGCTCCTCTTTTTAAAATGTTAAAAGTCAAACTTTTAATTTTTATATTAATAATATATATATGGCTCAATCTGATGTTCCAAATCAGATTGAGACAAATATTATAACTGATTATTATAGCCAGTTACTTGAGATGTTTTAACAATTTGATGTTGGTCATATTACAGAGATTCCTCATAATTCTCAAAGACAAGATATGAAACAGGCCCATAGAACTTTAAAACAATATTTTTATAAACAAAAGAGGGGAAAAATCACATCTCTATATACCAGGGAACTCTCTGAGTGTAGAGAGAGGCATGTTTGTGCTTTTTCTGCAGGATGCCGAAGGAACTTGCTAGCTGCCAAAGTATGCTAATGCTGAGACAAAGAATGATGCTGATTATAATCATTGAAAATGGCCACAGTCCTCAACACCTTTGGATGCCTCTTACTAGTGCTGACACCACGGACATCTACGGACTCAACATCCCTCTTTGCATGGCAAATTTATTTAGCTAAAAATTGGACAAATTATAAACAGATTAAAGGGGAGATATTGGCTACTGTTGATTGCCCCCCTTTACGGTGTCAAAAGGCCATATATTTAAATTTTACAGATTTCAAGTGCAGACCAAATAGAACGTGGCCTGCCATTTATTTTAAGACATCTTCAAGATTTACTTTGGTTGTTTGGGGCCTTTGGGAGAGCCTCTGGACTTCTCCTGTGGGGTTACATCTAAGTAAAACACAATGTTACACCCTCAGCTAGTTTTCTAACAGATGATGAGTCCACAAGGCCTCTAATCCTCCTACAAGGGGATGGTGCACACTTTTACAAATTAAGTTTACCACCTATGCAAAATCTCCCAATCCACATTGGCAGATAGGCTATGAATGGGATCTTCGCCTCTATGTACTTGGCTTTGATGCAGGTAATATTTTCTCCATTAAGCTCCTTAAAGAACCTTTATATCATGCTCAGCCAGTACCAATGGGACCTAATTCTGTGTTGGTACCTCATCCTGTTCCTCCTAAAGGAATTGATCAGGACAGCACCCGTACTCCTTCTATTAAAGACACTTCCCTACCTTCTGTATTTCCCCTCCGGCCACCAGCTAAGCCATCAGCTACTACATTGCCTGTACAGCCAGCTCCCACTAAAAATCTTGTAATTTCTTTAGTTAATCAGACTTTTCTCACTTTAAATGAAACTTCCCCTGAACTTGTTGAAGATTTCTGGCTGTGCTACCATTCCCAACAACCCTTTTATGAAGGAATTGCTGTTCTTGGTGATCCCCCCCATGCTGACGATCCACGGCGCTGCCGTTGGCAAAAGGGTGCTTGGCCAGGTCTTTCATTAACCCAGATATCTGGCCTGGGACTTTGTGTGATCCCTAGTGGAACAAATGTCCCCTCACTTTATGCTCACTTGTGCAATGAAACCTATTTTCCCCCTCCTGGCAATTATTTTATTCTCCCCCCAGAGGGAACTTGGTGGGTGTGCCTTGATGGCCTTACACCTTGCCTCTCTGCCTCAGTTTTTCAAAATCGAAAGAAGGGGGAGAAACCTGAGTTTTGCATTCTTATTAAGATGTTCCCTCGTTTAGTTTATTATCGCTCTGAAGAATTTTTTCACTTGTGGGATCAATCCACATCTACTGGAGGCTCCACTTCTTTGAGCCGCCCTCGCAGAGAACCTATCTCTGCTGTTACTCTCTCTGTCCTACTTGGCCTTGGAGCTGTAGGAGCAGGGACCGGTATTTCTTCCCTTGTTCTTTCCAACTCTAGGTACACGGAGCTAAGTGCTACCATCGATCAAGACGTCCAACGCCTTCAGCAGGGGATTATTGATCTCTCCGACTCCGTTGACTCCCTAGCTGAGATTGTCCTCCAAAATAGGAGAGGACTTGATCTCCTGTTCCTCCAACAGGGTGGACTTTGTGCAGCTTTAAAAGAAGAGTGTTGTTTTTATGTTAGTAAGACGGGAGTTATAAAAGACAGCATGAAAATAGTCAGACAAGGCCTAGAAAAATGTAAGAAAGAGAACAGAAAGAAAGTTGGTATGAAAATTGGTTTTCCACCTCTCCATGGCTCACTACACTTTTACCCAGTGTCCTAGGACCCTTTGTAGGTCTGTTATTGTTATTTTCTTTTGGACCATGGGCTTTTAAACGTCTCACAGCCCTAATTAAGAAGCAGATAGATGACCTGGCAGCCAAACCTATTCAGGTACATTACCATCGTTTGGCTATGGAGGACTGAGAGATGGCTACCTAAACCCCCAGGGCAAAACAGCCCAAACAGCACACTCTAGTGCCTTAACAGAAAGAGCATCCTTGTCACAGCCATTCCAGCCAGGACTCCAGAAGGAGCCCCACAAGCTCAAGGCATCAATAACCATTAACTTGCTGGGCAGTTAGCCAATGACGGGCAACTTCCCAGGGCCACTCCCACCTAAGACAGGTATCTCTGGAGGCTGGCAGGGATGACCAAACGGGAACGGGATGTTGGATGACCGGGTCGATTCCTAAGACAGGCGCTGTCCCATTATTTTGATGCCTTATCTGCTTGCCATCAATGGCTGTCTGACCTCTGCTCTCTATACAGAGAAGGGGGAATTGCCGGGAGCCATCTTCAGAATTCAGTGCCAAGAACTCTCCATACCAGGAGCCATCCCCACCTGGCTCTCAATGCCAGGAGACCTCGATACCAGGAGTCATTCTCACTTAGATCTCCATGCCAGGAACTATTCCTACGTAAATCTCAAAACCCCTCCTTTTGACGTTCATCTGTAGATAGGTTACTGTAGCAACCCCTTTCCACTTCACCGCCTCATGACTCCCCTTTTATCATGCCAACATTCCAATAGCAATAACTAGCTTTACCAGAAATTATGAGAAACTGTTTCTTAGAAATGATGCCAACCCCCTGAGATTGTTCCCCCCTTTACCCCTCCCAAACCTTGTATGCTTCCCTTTATATTGACTTGTCTGGAAATTAAAGTTTGACAGCTTGATCAGAACTAGACAGGCTGTCCTGCCTCTCTCTTTTGTCTTGTCGCCCCATCGCCTTTCCTCTAGGTGGCTTAAAGGAACCCTGTTGATTGTCCTGCGGGTCGGGACAAGAGGTGATCTACCTGAAGCTAGCTTGTGCAGGAGGAAGGAGGGAAAAGCAGTTTCCTAGCATCTTTGTGGAGCTGGACCCTCACCTTAATTGGTTTTTACTGCTCCTTTTTTCTCTTTTTTGTTTGTCTTAATGGTGCTGCAGACTGAACCCAAGGCCTTGCACAAGCTGGGCAAGCGTTTATCCTGAGTTACACCAGCCTGACTGATAAGTTTCTCTTTTTGCTCCAAAATCAACTATCTTCAGATGACAGTGGCCACACTGTGTCTTTTTCTGTGGAGACTGAACCCAGGTTTCAGGACATTTTAATCTTAGCCATTCTAACTGCTATGAGGTGAAATCTCAGGGTTGTTTTGATTTGCATTTCCCTAATGATTAATGATGTTGAACATTTCTTAAGGTGTTTCTCAGCTCTCCGAAGTTCTTCATGTGAAAATTCTTTGTTTAGCTCCGTACCCCACTTTTTAATGGGGTTATTTGGTTCTCTGGGTTCTACTTTCTTGAGTTCTTTGTATATATTAGATATTAACCCTCTGTTGGATTTAGGGTTGATGAAGATCCTTTCCCAGTCTGTTGGTTGACGTTTTGTCCTTTTGACAGTGTCCTTTGCCTTACAGAAACTTTGTAGTTTTATGAAGTCCCTTTTGTCAATTCTTGATCTTAGAGCATAAGCTATTGGTATTCTATTCAGGAACTTTTCCCCTGTGCCCATGTCCTCCAGGGTCTTCCCCAGTTTCTTTTCGATTAGTTTCAGTGTATCAGGTTTTATGTGGAGGTCCTTGATCCATTTGGAGTTGAGCTTGGTACAAGGAGATAAGAATGGATCGATTTGCATTCTTCTGCATGCTGACCTCCAATTGAACCAGCACCATTTGTTGAAAAGACTATCTTTTTTCCACTGGATGCTTTCAGCTCCTTTGTCAAAGAACAAGTGACCATAGGTGTGTTGGTTCATTTCTGGGTCTTCAATCCTATTCCATTGATCTGCTTGCTTGATATTGTACCAATACTATGTAGTTTTTATCACCATTGCTCTGTAGTAGAGTTTAAAGTCTGGGATATTGAATCCCCCTGAAGTTCTTTTACTGTTGAGAATAGTTTTAGCTATCCTGGGTTTTTTGTTATTCCATATGAATTTGAGAATTGCTCTTTCTAGCTCTATGAAGAACTGGGTTGGGATTTTTATGGGAATAGCATTGAATCTGTAGATTGCCTTTGGCAAGATGGCCATTTTAACTATATTAATCATGCCAATCCATGAGCATGGAAGGTTTTTCCATTTTCTGAGATCTTCTTTGATTTCCTTCTTCAGAGATCTAAAGTTCTTGTCATATAGGTCTTTCACTTGTTTGGTTAGAGTCACCCCAAGATACTTTATGCTGTTTGTAGCTATTGTGAAGGGGGTCATTTCCCTAATTTCTTTCTCAGTTTGCTTGTCCTTTGAATATATAAAGGCTACTGATTTGCTTGCCTTGATTTTGTAGCCAGCCACTTTGCTGAAGTTGTTTATCAGCTGTAGGAGTTCTCTAGTAGAGTTTTTAGGGTCACTTAAGTATACGATCATATCATCTGCAAATAGTGATAGTTTGACTTCTTCCTTTCCAATTTGTATCCCTTTGACTTCCTTCTGTTGTCTAATTGCTCTAGCTAGGACTTCAAGAACTATATTGAAAAGATATGGAGAGAGGGGGCAGCCTTGTCTAGTCCCTAATTTTAGTGGGATTGCTTCAAGTTTCTCTCCGTTTAGTTTGATGTTGGCTACCGGTTTGCTGTATATTGCTTTTACTATGTTTAGATATGGGCCGACCAAGGCAATTCTTACAAAAGACAACATTTAATAGGGGCTGGCTTATGGGGTCAGAGTTCAGTCCATCATCATTATGATGGGAATCATGGCAGTGTCTAGGCAGGCATGGTGCTGGAGGAGCTGAGAATTCTACATTTTGTTTCAAAGGCAAACAGGAGGCTATCTTCCAGGCAGCTAGGAGGAGGGCCTCAAAGTTCACCCCCACAGTAGCACACTTCCTCCAACAAGGCCACACTCACTGCAATAAGACCACACCTCCTAAGAGTGCCACTCCCTAGACCAAGCATATTTAAACCACCACTGGAATATATTCTAAATGCCCACAAGAGCCCTCAAAGTTATATAATTTACACATAAAACAGTGAAATATGACAGAAGCACATTTGAGTAGCCTTTCCTCAATGGCTCTTTGTGAGTACAGCTAGCAAACCTTCATTTCTTCAGACTCCTCTTTTGTTACTATTAGTGATTGGCTTTCTCTTAAGATTTTCCCCACCTTCACAAAAATAAAAATCTCTATAAATCGGGATTTAAGAAAGCCCCAACAACAAAAGTCACTAATCCTTGGAATGCTGGCTCACTCAGGAAGAGAACTCAGTGGGATCAGGATTTGGAAGTGAGAACTCCTTAGTGTCTACTAGGTATCAAAGTTGCCTTAAAAGAAGATGGACATAGAGAATGTTCCATGGTTTACAGTAGGAGGTAACAATTGGCCATTTCTTTACCTGCTTGCTGTTATAGCATAGTGAATTCATTTTGAAAGGAGCAATTGAGAAATTTCTGGGCTGACTATAGCAGGACAGTTGCTCTAGACCACCACAAATTATATTTTTAGAGTTTTACTATTTTTCTGCTGCTAACTTTTGCCTCAAATTCACAAAATCTCTGAATCCCCTAGTTTTATCTGTTTTTTGTTGTTTTTTTTTTGTTTTTTTTTTTTTGTTGTTGTTTTTTTTTGAGACAAAGTATCATGTAGCACCAACTGGCCTTGACTTTACATAGCCAAGGATGACTTTGAACTTCTGATCCTCCTGCCTCAATCTTCCACGTGCTAGAATTGTAGATGTGCATCATGATACCCAGGTGATGTGGCATTGGGGGTCAGACCCAAGGTCTGATGTGTGCTAGGTGCAGGCACTCTCTTAGCGGATTTACACCCCAACACCTTCCTATCCTAGTTTCTTTATAACTGAGGCAGATGATTCTACCTTGGAGGATAGAGGTGAATGTCAGTTCAGCCAGGGCCTTGGAGGACTTCATAAGCATGACAGCGGCCAGCAGAATCAATGTATTATTGTCATTCAATCGCTGTGTCAGAATCCCCACTTTATTCCTTGAACAGAATTAAAACACAGGGATCTCCTGACTGGCTGGAGCTGAAACTCTGAAAAGGGTTTAACTTACTTCTTTAACAAACCACTGACAAAAGGCAGGTCCGATCCATTCTCTTGCATGAATGCCGCAGTCTATCCAGACAGCTTCTTTGTAGGCTCGTGATTTTCTGCCCAGCTGAAAACAAGAGGATTCATAGTCACCAACCCAGGCTTTTATGTTTGGCTCTATTGACCAGCATAATTTAATAAGGGTTCGGCACAATTCTTCATTATAGTTTTGTTTAGTAGGTAACACATTAAAAAGATAAAGAGATTTCCTATCTTCTTTGGAAGTCCAGACTTAGTAAGAAACAATAAGTTTATTGCCTCAATACAATCAAAGAACTAGAAACACACAAGGAAAAGAGCAATCCCTAACACATTATAGTGGCTTTGATTTATTATCACAATGACTATTAAGTAAAAAACAAATCCCCCTTTTCTCCCCCCCCCCCCCTTTACTGTGCCCATCCCAAGGAACCTGAATGTTTTAGGAGCTATTTCTTGAAGCATATACTTTCTAGGTAAATTATAGTCAAACATCACAAAATAGAAACATAAAACTTTATCTGTGGAATCAAGGGGCCAATTACAAATACCCCTGACTATGTCAATATTACTTTAAATCTGATTTCTGGTCCTGGCATTAGGGCATTAGTAGGCAGCACTTGGCAGTATTTGTAAGGGCTCTTGCTTTCATTCCCTCATTAATTCACTTGATTAAAGTGTCAGGAAGTACCTCTCAGTGTCAGACATCAGGCTCAGCTCTGGAGATTTAGAGATGAACAGACACGAAATGTGAAATGTCCATGCTAGTGAGAAGGGCGGATGCAAGAACTATCCAACCAGCTTCATGACCTGAATGCCCATAAGTTATTGTGGGGACATGGCATGTTTCCTCAAATTCTCTTGGGGAGTAAAAGGATGCTTGGACAATTAAGCAAAAGTGGAAGTTTGCTCAGAAAGCAAGGAAAGCTGCAAAGAGTCTGAGGACTTTCATGAACACAAGGGGTAAAGCTACACCTCATGCTCTATGATCTCCTTCCCCCCTCTTCTTCCTTCTTCCCTCTTATTCCATCCTTCTATCTTCTCTCCATATATATGTGCTTGCTTTACAAGTTCACACTGGCAGTGGTGTAGAGGGTGGGCTAGAGGATAAACTGATAGCAGTGTGGAGAATGAGTTTACACTGATAGCACTGTGAAGGATGAGTTCACACTAAAAGCACAGTGGAGGATAGGTTCACACTGACAGCACAGTGGAGGATGAGTTCACACTGAGCACAATGGAGGATGGGTTCACACCGACAGCAGTGTGGAGCATGGGTTCACACTAACAGCAGTGTGGAGCATGGGTTCACACTGACAGCACAGTGGAGGATAGGTTCACACTGACAGCACAGTAGAGGATGGTTTCACACTGATAGCACAGTGGAGGATGGTTTCACACTAACAGCACAGTGTAGGATGAGTTCACACTGACAGCACAGTGGAGGATGGGTTCACACTGACAGCACAGTGGAGGATGAGTTCACACTGACAGCACAGTGGAGGATGAGTTCACACTGACAGCACAGTGGAGGATGGGTTCACACTGACAGCACAGTGGAGGATGGGTTCACACTGACAGCACAGTGGAGGATGGGTTCACACTGACAGCACAGTGGAGGATGGGTTCACACTGACAGCACAGTGGAGGATGGGTTCACACTGACAGCACAGTGGAGCATGGGTTCACACTGACAGCACAGTGGAGGATGGGTTCACACTGACAGCACAGTGGAGGATGAGTTCACACTAACAGCACAGTGGAGGATGGGTTCACATTGACAGCACAGCGGAGGATGGATTTACACTGAGCACAATGGAGGATGAGTTCACACTGGCAGCAGTGTGGAGGATGAGTTCACACTGGCTACAGTGTGGAGGATGGGCTACAAGATGAGGGTGAAGCAGAAGTTCAGTATTGAGGTCACTGTTGAAATAATCCAGGGAGAACAAATTCAGAGGCAAATTCAGGAATTATCAGTGAAGACAAAGAAGAGAGTGAGAGAGCTCTCAATGAACTGTCAATTTTTGGTGAATTGAAAATGAGGGATTACAACCCAGAAGAGAAATGCAGGGAGACACATTTCTAAACTGGAAGGATACTTGTGTCATGACAGGTCTCAGGACTTCTTGTGACTAACTATCTAGTTGAATGTGTCCTGCATGAATTTAAATCTCTACAAGCTAGCTTGAAAGATCTGGGATGATCTTTATGGGGCAGATGAGATCATTTGGATGGAGTTTGTAGAGGGAAAGCAGACTTAAGAGTAGGGTAAGAATGGCCAGAACCTTTGTCGGGGGACAAGGAAAGAGAATTCAGTGAATGAGCCTGAAGGAAGTGCAGTCAGAGGAAAGCACAGACCTAGGGGCAGCACCAAGCCCCAAGAGGAATTTTACAGGAGTTCTGCAGAAAAACCCAGTCAATCAAAGTCTGAAGAGGAGGCAAGGAAACGGCATTGAAGCGGGTAAGTGCTGTTAGAAGCTCAGCTGAGAGGAAGAGGAGAACTGGAGGACCAGAATGTGTGATTAATGGAGGGAAACAAAGACTAACATATTTACATTTATCAAGTTCTGATTGGTCCATCTTAAGTAGTGCCAATTCATAAGCAATATACATCACAAACTGAGCATCTCAGGACTAGTATCTTCTGGAATATTCAAAGGCCACAATTAAACATAGCTCAATAATCCAAGGCAATTTCCTCTTAAGTTAGCAAGGTGATGTTAGATATGAGAATCTGTGAAAGATAATTTCATTTTCTCCCACAAGTCAAAGGGAAGGGGACACATTATTTTTTTGTGGTAGCATTTTATTCTTTTCACCTGTATAATAAAGAGAGGTCTTCCTTCATATGATCTTCCAATAGAGAACACTCGAACGAGGGCTGGATGAGTTTGGTTCAGATCGTGCAGCCAACTCTGAATCTGAAGGCAGATAAGTAAGGCACATCAGAATCCTCCATGGTATAAGAACTCTCTGAGGGCATAAGTCAACAAAAGACAACATTGGCTCCCACAATTCAAAGACCATACAGGGAGTCTTGACAGAAAGGCAAACCCCACAGCTGTCTGCTTTTACTTTTCTTTAGGACACTTAAAATGGCATTTTATTTTTTCTACTGACAGCCAGAATTCTAGGTCTTTTTGTCATTACCTCTTTAAAAAGATACCTTTTACTATCATCCTATCACTAGGATCAGTGTGGGGGAGTTTGACGGAAAATTGACTGATGTGCTCTGGCTTCTTTTGGAAAACAACTCCAATTTATTTTCATTTCCACACAGGTATTAAAGAGGAAAACAAAACAAAACCCAAAACAACAATAATGACAATAACAAAACACAACAATAGCCAAATGACTTGAGGGCCACTGAAGGTGCATATATTGTAATTTGGAACTGAGCAGAAGCAAATGGGGTGTGTGTGGGGGGGAGGGGAAGGCAGAAGCGGGGAGGGGAAGGCAGGATCATCTGCATTTGGGTTTGTTCTGCTGAGCCACTGGAAGCCATGCTCTGGATAATTCCCCTAGAAGATTTCCCCTAGAAGCACACCTGTATCAGTCCATTCACACATTCATCTGCCATCAGAAGATGGTGTATTTGAGACAGATAAATAAGATGCTAAGAAAGATAGGTGACATTTTTTGACTTAAAGGCCCTGCAAGCAATCACAAAGTCACACAGAAGCATCCCACTGTCCCATGATGTGAGAGGATATGTGCTGAAAGAAAATATAAATGTATCTTAGGGAGCAGTCATATATTCTTTTATTTTTATATAAACCAGCAAGCAGGGGGTATGTATGTATGTGCATATCTAGCTACATCTATTTTTGGAATTTGACTTTTTTCTAGGACTTAATTATGCTTTCATGTGCCAATTTTTCTGAAACCTTTTATTTAATTTAATTTCAAGCTTCTTTAAAAGTATGTTAAGACATGGAAATATGCAAAATGAATTTTGAAATGAGATTTATCCTCAACAGAACAAAAAATACTCTTAAGACTATATGACTCTGAAATTCTCAGTGAACCATCTTTCCTGCAAATGTCTGCTTTTTTGCATTCATTGTCAGAATTATATCAAGATATTGTTATTATCTTCATGTTAACACATAAATATAATAAGATCTAAACCATAGCATAATGCATTTATACCAATGAGATTTGTCCTAGGAATGTAAACTATTTTTTTCCTATCCTATATTCAATTTAAGTGTCCATGATTAGCATTATGATATAAAGTATTCTCATAAAAAAATCTTATCTGCTATCATAGTTAAAAAAATAATATAGTATATTCTTATTAACTCTGTGCCTAGAATTCCTTTGTTTCAATATAGAGGAAACATGGATAAACATGTGTATTCATCTATTCTGCCAACAACTTTCCTATTGGAGGATTCTATTTGTCTGCCCTGGGGAGATAGTAGTAAACATAGTAAACACTTGGCCCTCATGACATGTGCAGAGAGTATCAGTCCAGCACAGTTACAGTGTGAGAACTGTGAACGCTGTCGCATCTGTGTGCCAGCGGGCACTGGGATACACTGGGATTTGGTGAGGAGAAGCTTCTATGCAGCCCTGAGGAACAGCGTCTGAGCTGTCAGGCAACATGGAGCCATGTTGTTGGGTAAGACAGGGACAGGGACCTTCCTTGTGGATTAAATGACAGTGTGTCCAGCGGGAGCCACTGATGTGAGCTGCTGTCAGGAGGAATGAACTTGGCTGAGTGAGAGTCTAGTGTGAAAGTCTCCTGGGCCCTCAGCCAAGACACTGCCCTCCAACTCCAGCTCCTTCTGTTGTATTCTTTCCATGGCTTTGTGGTCAAGGTCTTTATAGCCCTGATTTTAACACCAATTACCTCATCGTTCCTGGATCTCTTAGGTTCTTTGTGGTGTTTACTTGGGTAAAGTAAGTGAGATATGAATAATTTTGCTACTTTTATAAAATTATATTTTATGTATATGTGTGCTTTTCCTGCATGTGTGTATGTACACTTCATGTCATACACTTCATGTCAAAATGTTACCACTCCCTATTCTTTTGGGGAGGCCAGAAGAAGGCACCAGACTCCCTAGAACTGGAGTTACAGACATTTGTGAGCCATCTTGTAGGTCCTGGGAGCCATCATGTAGGTCCCGGCCTTCCACAAGAACAGCAAGTGCTCTTTTCAGCTGAGCTATCTCTCTGGCTGAATTATTTTGATAATTCATTTTTTAGCATTAAAAGGATCAGTGAGGAGATGTATGAACCAGATGTATGAATCTCTGTATGTTCTTCCCAGAGCCCAAGTCTCTATTTTCACAATTCTCTCTAATTCTTATACCAAAATGACAAAGATGAACTTGAACAAACAAACAAACAAACAAACAAACACAACAATAACAGAAACAAAAAAATCCAAAAAAACCCAAACCATAAAGGATCCATTGATTACATACGTCTTCTAAGGAGTGGTACACCTCATAGTTGTATTCAGACAGGGATCTTCTATTTCTCTGGGTTTGCAAACTGTTTTCATTTTCCACTGCTCTCTGAAGATCTTCTATGAGGACTCTGAATTTGAATTAGTAGAGACGTGTTGAGAAAGAAAGCCAAGAATATGCAAAAATCAGGCAATGCCAAAAAATAATCACATACAGAACAAAGCAGTGTAGACGTGACCCAGTGTTCTGTGGCGAGAGGGGAAAAATGCCAAGTGTGACATTTCCAAAAATACCAAATGCTGAGAAAATGTTCTTTTTCAGGAAACAAAAACTGTTGCGTAGATGGTATAACGAATTTAAAGGGTAAATTTTAGTCAGATGTCCCCAAATAATAGCAGTGCTGCAATCATTGCTACTATGGTGTGAGCATCTATAGCCATGCGATGCTGCTGTTCACGTGCACACTGGCTGGGTGCTTACCTGAATGAAGCCAGCCACTGTGCTATGTGTTTGGTCTTCAGTAGTTTGGTCTTTGGGTTGGAGTCTAGTATTTACATCTCAAAATGAGGAGCCTGAGATTCAACAGGGCTAGGAATCTGCAGGTTTCATTCCATTGAGAATGCAAAGACAGAATCTGAGCTTGGTGTGTGAACCCAAATTCTAACCTTGGGACCTCAAGTCCAGTGTGGCATCATGAAAATGGAAGCCTTGGCTGCTCCGGGCTCCCTCTCCACATCTTTCCTGAAACTTTCTGCTCACATGCCCATCACCCTGCATCCTGGATCCAGGAAAAGGAAAGGGTGGAAAGAGCTTTGGTTCTCGAGAGGTAACTGAAAATGACGAAGGTGACGATGCTATCTCATTGCCCTGCAGTACCAGGAATTCCAAGGCAGAGGAGCTCTGTTCTGAAACAGGATGCATTTGGAGGCTAAGGCCAGCCCAGGGCTATCAGGCTGATGGCTGTGGTGTGGAACCAGCAGCTCCAGATAGAACATCCATGTTGCTGATATGACATCTGAGACAGATCAGAGACATGCCTTTTCATTGTGACTGGCCGCTGCTGTCTAGAATGGTGTTCTAGATGATACATGATACATGGTTGGTTCACCTGCAGTATTTCAAGACATGAGAGATCTTTGGTGACACCTTCTGACTGTGGCAGGTGGCTTAATAACTTTATTTTCATTTGTTATCTTCCAAAGAGAACCTGCTGCTTATGCGGTAAGTTTTATTAAAGAATATGGGGTGGCATCTCTAAACAACATTTAGAATTATATATATATATATATATATATATATATATATATATATATATATATATATATATATGTCACTTCATTAAAAGAATTATCTAATGGACTGAATACATACTTTTTGGAATCTGTAGGAAACAATTTACTTCAGAGCCAGACACTGAATCGCTTACTATTTCCTGACTGCACAACTAACCAGAAATGGACTCCAGACTTTTGTTTCTGTATTTTGCATTGGAAATGTTAGGAGATTTGAAGTGGTAGAAGACTAATTTTCTTGGTAGTTGCCAGTGGTATCTCAAAATTGTGAGTTAAAGCCAAACCTTGTCTTTATCAGCAGGGTTTTTTCCTTCCCAGCAGTAAGAAGCTGTGTGTGGTGATTAGGCACGTGGCCTGCTGAGAGCACAGAGGCAGATCTTAAGAGCAGGAGACAGCCATGCCGCTTCTAAGCTCCCTGTTCTTGGAGAGAATGTGGATATCCAGGAGGAGCAGGGTTTGATTGGGAGAGATGGTGACTTCAGGTAAACTTCAGGTTCCTTTCACTGTCCTATGAATGAAGTGCAGATAGTCTGCCTCATCCAGCACTCTCCATGACAAAATCTTTCTGAATGCCCAACTTAAAACCGTTTCTGGGCGGGGGTAGTTTCCTTGTTTCAGTCATGTCAGCAGTCACTCAGACTCTGCCTCACACAGGCACCAAGAGGCCAGTCTTACATTAGAGATCAGTTGTGATTTGGTAGTCCAGCCCACATTCTTATTAAATAGTTGAGTGGAAACCAGCATATGGAGAAAGCTGGTTACCAAAAACAACTTTTCCAAACCACTGTATTTTCTGAGGAGTTTTAATAGGTGATTGTGATTCTTTTCTGATTATATTTATTTGTGTGTATGTATGTGAATGACTACATGCTTTGGTGTGTGTGTGTGTGTGGTGTATCTGTGATTTGTGTATGTGAGTGTGTATGTGAATGTGTATGTGATTGAGTGTGTGTTTGTGTGTTATATCTGTGATGTGTGAGTGTGTATGTATGTGTATGTGAGTATGTGAGTTTGCGTGTGTGTGTATGTGTGTGTGTGTGTATAGGTCAAATGTCAATTTGAGGGCGTTGCTCTCATTTTCCTCCATGTAGGTCCTTTACCCGCTGAGCCATCTTGCTGCTTGGTTACAATTCTTATCTCAACTCCCCTATAATGGTGGCAATAATTATTAAAACCTTTTCAAATGATCTCACTACTTAACACAAAACTACCTACCTCCACCTCCCAGATTAGGAGAGGAGTCTCAAAATGTAAATTTCATCGCCATTTTCTTTTTCAGGTATCTAGAAAAGGTCTTTTTTTTTTTTTAAATGGCAGAGTGAGTCATCTACTGAGAGGGTTGACCAGAAACAATGAGTCACAATACTTCCACTTTACAGATCACTATAGCGATACATCCTGTATAGCCATACAGAGTAAATGATAATCTTTTGAAAACACCCTAGGCTACAATAATAAAAGTCAATTAAAATGATCTCTACTTACTGTGCCTATGGAATTTAATTGACTCTTATGTGTTATTATCTTGGGACTAACAAAATGGGTAATTTTAAGTGATTGTTCTTCATGAGGAAACAACTGACTTAAAATACTTATTTCCCCCTCTCTTCTCCATGACACAAAGTATGATTTTTTTCTATATCAGTCCCACGTGAACTATAGTTAATAGCAGGAAGTAGAGGCTTGTTAAACTAAGTGGTATGTTCTTTTCTCCTGAACAATAATTAATGAAGCATGACAGTTGGTACTGTGTACCTGTGGATACAATTACCAAGCCCTCTCCTGCTAGGCATTCAGAGTATCAAAGCTCAGACTCAGGCTGCAGAACTGAGGGAAACGGGAGCGATATGAACAATGCTTTCCTGCACAGCTGCGGTTCTAGTCTAGAAGCACAGACAAAACTTTTCTACAAAAAGCATGCCAGTGCTTTGATAAGCTATAGATATTGTTCTGTTTGTATAACCAGGGGTATCCCGGGTACCTTGCTCCTGTCACCAGCAACAAACTTTCTAGGATTCATAACTTGCTTAATTCACATCTTGTCAGAACACTCTTCCTTCTTGTCTGCTCCCCCCCCAGTCATGATACACATGCACACACACACACACACACACACACACACACACACACACACGCCTTCTGGCCTCCCATGATCTTCTAAGTTCTCCCACAATTCTACCCAGAGTCTCCCCCTTCTTTATGCAGACTAGGTACCACTGAGCCAGTACTTCATTGGGATACTTCCCGTGCCAACCTTTCTATGTCTCTATCCAACAGACTCCAACTTCTCTCAGTGTTAGAGTCTCTTCTCAGCAGCAACCAGGCTCTTACTTCTGTTTTTTTCTCTTGGTAACATTTTTTAAAAAAGATTTATTTATTTATTTATTTATTTATTTATTTATTTATTTATTTATTTATTTATTATATTTAAGTACAATGTAGCTGTCTTCAGACACTCTAGAAGAGGGAGTCAGATCTCGGTACAGATGATTGTGAGGCACCATGTGGAAGCTGGGATTTGAACTCAGGACCTTCGTGGAACAGTCAGTGCTCTTAACTGCTGGGTCATCTCTCCAGCCCCCAAGGTAACATTTTTTCGAATCCATTTTTCATACCTTGTAAATAATTTTGTTTCTTACTTTAGAAAACTACCAGCTAAGTTTTTGTCACAGGATTTGTCAATTTTTCAATATTTACCGCAATAAGTTGTCTTGCAAATTACGGACTCCCCTCTCTTGCCTCCTTTCTCTTGGGTTGGGTGGGAAATGCTGTTTTGGAACTGGCTTAGAATTCACTGTGTACCCCAAGTTGGCTTAGAGTTTGTAATCCTCTTGCCTCAGACTCCAGAATACTGGTATTAGATGGTTCTATTATCTTAAATTGACCCATATTTATTCCTTCCATGTTAGAAGATGAGGCCTGTTTCCTACTGACTAAATCTTCTCTCTGGTATCATCAGTATCTCCCACCTTAACGGTCCTTCCCCCAGGCTGTAGATACATCCCTGCATGTTTTTCCTGGCACAACCTCAAGGTTTCTGAGTGGCCATTTCTTGCTCTCTGCTCTCTTCTTATAACCTCTGCTAGGAAATAGATTCTGCCCCACATCTGTCACTTTTCTGCCTTTCATTCCTCACAACTGAACTTCCCTACGAACGTTGGTAAAATAATTTCCATCACTGAGTCCAGAGACTGGTTGGTTCCTGTCTTGTTCAGTCTCACTGCAGTTGTGGAACATCATGCCACTCACTGTCTGAAACCATTCTTTTCTTCTTTGACTCCCATAACAGTCTTGACTTTCTTTTCTGCTGCATCTCTCATTTAGAAACCTTCTGAATATGCATGGTCATTCACATCTGTCTGCTCGGTCGTCTCCATGATAGAAAGCTCAGCGGTCTCCTCCGACTTCTCCTTTTTCTCCCTCCAACAGAGCATAGAGCCTAGGTCCTTTTACCATGGGAAGCCTCCCCTTGCTATTTGGACTATTTCTATCTTCTGCTATTACAGTCTTATCCACAGTCTGGGGCACTTTTATTTATATCCTCCAGGGGGCAGCACCACTCATAGCGGTCTGGGCTCCTCACCTGCCCTTTTTATTCAGACACCATTGGCCCACCTTGTACCCTTCCTTTGCTTGTTCCCCACATCTGGCAGGTCCCTTATCCTGTCTTTTCTGCTGCAGAGCAGGCAGCTGCAGGAAACCATTTCTTCTCTGCCTTCCCTTTGGCCTTTTTAGCATTGTCAGGTAGCTTTTCTCTCTTTATACAGTAAAAGACTGCATTGCTGTTGATGACTTAGTGCACACAGTGAAGTAGCAGTCTATGTGATTTCTCCTACTCCCTATTAGGTAAATATGCTCTTCAAATATAGATATACACATATTCACTGTCTCACAATGAAATACCACTTAAATAAAACCCTTGTGGAAACTCTTGATAAACAATCTGAATACAGTCACCATTCACTTGAATTTAGCACAAATAAAATTTGTAGCAAATAAAAAAGAATGCTTACTTGTAGTGGATGTGGGTTTCCTGTAAGAATGCTAACAGGGTTCTGGAAGCATTTTGGGAAATATGGACATCAGTAATTGTCCCCTCTGACACATAGGAGATACTGCTGGGCTGCCACAGGTCCACCTATAGTGCAGGAACCAACCTATAATTCATATGTAGTATAGGTGGGAAACCGTCATGATGACAAGCACATTATCTTGTTTGAATACAGTAGCGGCAAACACATGCAGAGGAGACTCAATGCTTTAAGCCCACGGGGTTAAGTCTCATTCCATCTGGCTTGAATTTATGCCCCCATTTCATCAGAGTCACAGAATTGGATCTCAATTCACAATAGGTTTACATCTCAAGGTAAAAAAAATGAGGTGAAGGTTTAAAGTTATTCTTTTAAATTTATTATATAAATATTTGAATAACTTCAAGAAAGAGAAGGGTGTAGACTAACCTCTTTTCTGCTACATAAGGAAACTGTGGTTCGTTACATTTGGTAGCCTCTCTCCCACCTTTACTGAAATAAGGGGACAGGCTTTCATTGGGAGGGGGGCAAGGACTCTCCTTTCTTTCTCTTATGCAGATAGTCCCTCTGCTAGCTTGCAAGGGCAAGTTTGAGTCAGCCTACAAAACAGTTCACAGTTTGGACAAACTGAAGTGTGGGTCTGGGAGAGCTTCGGAGGGTCATTCCAGCCATCTGTTAGCCCCGGGCAAGGATACAGCTAAGTCTGTTTAGTGTCCCCAGGGACAGGTCTGAACCAACCGTGTAAGACTCCAGAAGGAGAGGGCTTGACCACATTCTAATTTAAGTCCCAGCCATGTCCAATCGGATTGTCACACATGGTTCTTAACCCTTTATGCTGCTGCACAGTCTCATTTTAACCTTGTCCCACTCCTTACTGAGGTGGATTTCATCCCCATATTAGAGGCTTGTTGGTATCTTGGCTCACCTTTACATTAGAGTCCTCAACAAGATTTACCATGCCTTTCATGCACTTTGTTAAGAGGCTGGAGAGCCACAGGTGAACAACATAATGTGAGTCACCACTCTGGAAATAAGTCTGTAAATACTATTTTTCTGAGATATATGCTAGAATAGAACCCTCATCCTACAAAGAGTGTCTTTCCCACTGAAAAGTTCCATGGAGATACTAAAGTCAAGAGAAGCCTAACTTTAGGAAACCAGCACCACTAACAGTGTGGGAACATCTGTAACTCCAGCCATTTGAGAGGCTGAGGCAGGAGGACCATGAATTTGAGAGCGGCCTGGGCTAGATAGACCCTGTCACAAACAAATATGCAAATAGCAATGACAATCGTTTAGTTGATCTAGTTGTAGTTTTCTTTTTGGCGACTTCCACAATGATTTCCACTGGAGCTGACATGATCAGGAAGTTTACATGATCAGGAAGCATTAAAACTAATGGGAACTAATGAAAAATAATGTAAAAAATTAGGAATCGACATCTGGCCACATCAGGTATGTAAGATTTCAGAACATATGAAAACCAATGGCAGTTTCTACTTTTTAGATTTTTTAAAAAGTTAGCATATGCATACTTACATGGACTCGTACCTTGTTCTCATTCGTTTCCTTTCATCATTCTCTAATTTCCCCTGCTACCCTGCTGGTCCCCTGCTGGTCTCCCTAACAGTGGTCTGCTATCTGCTTCCCACTAAGATGCCTTCTTCCTATCTCATGATCCCCTACTCTCTCTCTCTCTCTCTCTCTCTCTCTCTCACACACACACACACACACACACACACACCACTATAGATTTTTTTCATATGAGAACAGGTTTTTCTTTCTGCATCTGGCCTATTTTAACATAATGATCTGTAGTTCTATTAATTTTCCTGTATGCGTCATGATTTTCATTTTTATTTACAAAAATTCATTTTCATTTTGTTATGAAAAAATTGTATCATGCTGTGTGACATTCTTAACCCATTCAATTATTAATGGGCACCTCCTCTGGCTCTGCATCTTAGTTGCTGTGGGTAGCAGTCCCTATGGTATTGTGGGTTGCTGTGGAGCCCTTTGGGCATATATGTGGGAGTGGTGTAGCTAGGTCATTTAGTTGATCTAGTTGTAGTTTACTTTTTGGCAACTTCCACAATGATTTCAGCTGGAGCTGACTAAGTTTACATTCTCAAATATATAAGAAATCCAAAAGCTTAATACCAGCTACTATATAAAAGAAGCAATGTAGATTAAAAACTGGGCAATGATCTGAATAGATGCTACTCAAAAGAAACACAAATGGCCAATGAATGGTTCCTATCCAAAGGAAATGATCAGCCTAACAGAGATGCCCCCATTCCCATGTTCACTTCAACACTGTCACAGCAGCTAAAATAGAGTTAACATTGATGTACGCCAACAGAGGATGGAAAAAATATGCAGTACATGCTCAGCAAGATGTTAGTTAGCTATAAAGAAGAATGGACTCTGTTACTTGCAGCAAAATGTATGGAACTGAAAGATATGGTGTTAAAATGAAACAAGCTGTATGGGGAAGTTAAAGATGTCAACTTAAATGTGGAATAGTGACGATTAGAGATTACGGAGTATTCCCGGAGTGGATAAAGTGAGGCTGCATAATAGGCACACAAAACAATCAATCGATCAGAAGAAATAAGTTCTCTCATTTCATGTTATAGAGGGTGCAGATGGCTTGCGGTTATCTATTCTGTATGTTATGAAGATCTAAGAGAAGAGCTGGGTTCCAAACCCAAACGGATGAAAAAATGTGCTATTTATTCAGACTTAATCTGTGCATGCTCTACGCATGTGCTGCACTGCATCCTGAGTTAATATGCACATTTAACATGGCCACAAAAATTAAGCCATAGATGTGTGTTATCGTGGCTACTTGAAAAGTGAAAATGGAGGATAGTTAGGACAAAGCTCCACTTGGTGCTTCCAGTTAAGACAAAGACCAGCACAAGATTGCTTCCTCATTCAGGGAGAGTTGAGTGTAGAGATGGATTTAAGAGTTCAGGGTGGGAAGTGAGAACTAAGATCAAGCCGATGAACAAAGCACGATGCTTCCCAGTACAGAGGCAAACAGCTGGGCGGGAAGTCTCTGGAGTGAAAGCTCTGAAGCCTGACTCCATAGGATCGAATTCAAGCTTCATGCTTCAGGGCATGTGAGACGCAGCTGTGTTCCCCAACTTCCCTGGCTCTCACATTCTTTGCTGGCAAAATCAAACCGATGAACTAATCCCTTGATAAACAATTGTGGTGATTTGAATAGGAGCAGCGCCGTAGTTTCACGTGTTTGAGTGCTTGGCCCATGCGAAGTAGCATGTAGGCACGCATTTTTTGCAACCTACTTTTAATAAGGGTTTAGCCTCTCCTCCAGCCCACCACCCAGCAGAGGCAGCGGAAGAGAAAAGTTATTAGGATATGGGGGAAGTGGACCTGTTCAGCAATAGCTCTTTGGAGGTGAGCTTGATTTTCTTTGCCAGCAGTTCAGCCCCACAGCCAACTCCAAATATGACGCAGCAGCTTCAGTCTAGTCTTCTAGACAGGTAGATAGCGCATGTGAGCTGGCAGCTGTAGTTCAGCTGAAGAAACTGACAGGCGTGCCAACTGGCCTGAGGCAAGGCCATGAAAGTGACAAGCTACCATGGGAACCTCATGAATAGTTCTTGTTGAGTTTCTCTCAATGGCAATGTTACTACAAGTTGAGCTCAACAATGCTGTACAAGGTGAACCAACACGTGTGCCGTTAGTAAAGAACAGCAAGGCAGAGCAAACCAAACCAATGCTTGTCTCCCTGTCTGTGGGGTCATAGTTATACTCCTTCACCACAGGTCCTTTCATGTGTTTGCGGTCAAAGCATCCTTCCACTGTGTGCCCCAGGAAACCATCATTTGACCTTGAGGTCGCCTATGTTCGAGGTCTGTGCAGTGTGGAATCCAGTCTCCTTCTGCTGCGTGTGGATCACCATGTCTGCCTGCATGCTGCCATGCTTCTCCTCATGACGATGATGGACTGAACCTCTGAAACTGGAAGCCAGGCCCAGTTAAATGTTTTCCTTTATAAGAGTTGCCTTGGTCATGGTGTCTCTTCACAGAGTTAAACATTAAGTATGACATTGTTTAATAATGCAAGTGGTTGCTAGTTTTGTTGTAATGGAAAAGATTTTAGAAAATGCAGTGATTATCAGGGTGACATCTAGTGCTTAGCAGCATGGGTGTGAGGCCAAAATGGGCAATTTATTCCAGCAGTCTGTTCCTTAGTTTCCCTATTTATAAAATGAGATTCTGAGCAGTATACTTTTCATAGATATTTGAGGTATAAATGAATCAATACATGTAGAACATCTAAAATTGTGATGTGTGCATTAGGCACTCATGAAGAGATAAATGATTTAAAATAAAAATATCTTAATTAAGTCTGGCTCTAATTCCATGGTGTCTTGACTCTTCTGCTGCGTTACATTATAATCCAGACTTTATGAGAATTGTTCCACCTGTCTGTCCATCCCTCAGTCTAGGTATCAGTAGGCTCTCATCTTCTCTCAGCCTCAGGGTGAATGTATGTGACTGTGACTGTGTGTGTGTGTGTCTGTCTGTATGAGTGTAAGATACATGTATGTGGTTGCCAGACCATAACAGGGTATCAGATCCCTAAGAGCTGGAGCTATAGATGGTTGTAAGCTGTCTGACATGGGGGTTGAGAACCAAGCTCAAGACCTCTGAAAGAGCAAAAGAGCTCTTAACCATCAAGCCACCTCTCCAGCTCTTCCAAACTTAGTTTTTGACATAGGTGAGACAAGGATTCTCATCGAACCTGGAGTTCAGTGGTCAGCTAGACTGGCTGGAAAGAGAACCTAGGGGCCATCCTGTCTTCAACAACCCTCAACCTTCTGTCTCCTCATTGCCAGGAATGCTGGTTTTTTAACACAAGTCCTGGGGTCCCACACTCCCACCCTCAAGTTTGTAGAACAAATACTTTACATACCAAGCCATCGTTGAAGCCCCCACAGAGAAAATGTGTGAGATAACTAACTCGGCATTTGGTTAGTACTTGATTTAATTTGCATAATCATATTAATTCAGTATAAGGACTCACAAAATCTTAATATACCAGAGTGTGCCTTTTCCTGTTTACTCTTTGAATTGCCTTTTTGGTCTTGCCGCATTTGTCCTCCTTGAATCTTCTGTTAGAATCCTTGTCTACTGTCTCCTGGGAAGCCTCTTTGACTGCCAAGTTTAGATCAAGTACCTTTGATATCTGCTTTTGTGGAATTCTGTTTCTTCCACAGTCTACAATTTTTAATTGTATTTCATTTGCATGATTGCTATACTTGCTTCCCCAGAGCTACATTAATAAGTTAAAAAAAACTGTGTAGTTTAAAATCAATTTATTCTTTGGGCCAGTATTTCAGTATTGGCAGAATCATGTTTCCTCTGAAGACTCTGGGCAGTATCCTTGCTGGCCAGTGGCCACTTCGCTTCTGGTGGCTCTGAGCACTTGTTGGCCTATGGCATACCATCTCAATCTCTGTTTCTGCTTCCACATGAGCTATTGACATGGGTCATCCTCATTCTGAAAATACTTGTCTTTGAATTTTCAGCCATCTGGATAATCCAGAATGGTTTCAACTAACATACTTGAACACATCTGATCACACTTGTGGGCTTGGACATGTCTTTTTCATTATTTCTGGAAAATTTCACATATAAATACTGTATGTACATCTTTTTTTTTTATCTTCTTCTCTCTATTTCTTCCCATAGTTCCTCCCATTCTTCAAATTCATGAACTCTTATTCTGTAATTATAATTGTTACATACTCACACATTCTATAAACAAACTGCTGAGATCTTTTACTATTGCTTATATGGGTTTAGAGCTCTCTTGTAGGAATTGGCTAGGCAGAGAGGACTGAGTCTCCCTCTTTTACCTATATATATCCTTATGTGGGTGAAGCCTGGTGATACATGTTATGACCCCTGGCTTTCAATCTTTCTGCCTCTCATTCCTGTGATGTTCCCTGAGCCTTAGGTATAGGTGTTATGTTGTCAATGTATCAATTGGGACTGGCTATCCTACAGTCAGTTCTCTGTATTTTGACAAGTGAGGCTTTTGCAATTATCTCTGTGTCCTGAAGGAGACTTCCTTGTGGATGGCTAAGAGCTACTTTTTATCTTTGGAGAAAGGACAGGGACTTAGAAATGATTCAGTCTATGTTATCTTTGAGGGCTTCCATCCAATCCATTAAATTCATTATAGACATGTTGAGGGCTGGAAAGATGGTTCAGCAGTTAAGAGCACTGCTTGTTCTTCCAGAGGTCTTGAATTAGTTCTCCAGCATCTACATTGTGGCTCACAGCCATCTGTAATGGGATCTAGTGGCATACAGGTGTACATGCAGATAGAGTGCTCATATACATAAAATAAATACATCTTTTAAAAATGTTGTTTTTCCATTATTTCTGTAAGAGTGAAGATTGGTGCATCACCCTCACATTCCTATCTTACCAATATGTAGACCAGGGCCTGGTACTTAATAGACATTAAGTTAATATGTTGTACATGGGTTTACTAAGCTTAGTACATGTAGCCTTTCATATATATATATATATATATATATATATATATATATATATATATATATATATATGTAATATATATTTATATAAATTTATTTATTCATTCATTCTTTGGCAATCTAACACATGTATACAGTGTGTGTTTTAATTAATATCTACCTTCACCCATGCCTCTATATCTTTTCATTCAATTATAAGCTATCTTCAAGACTTTTCTACCTTAACAAGAAATTGAGAAAGTGGGCCATTCAAAGTTTATGTACATGGTCCATGAATGAATTCATACATTCTTACTTTGGATGTTGTTAATATTTGGGAACATTGATAAACTAAGACACTTCTTAAGTTGTAGTATGGTGGTACCATTTCCTGATGATTGTCAGACCATTTCTGTTAGAGAATAAAAGAAACACATAAGGTGTGTGTGTGTGTGTGTGTATGTCTGTGAATGTGTGTATGTGTGTGTGATGAGTGTGTGTACATGTATGTGTGTGTGTGTATGTCTGTGAATGTGTGTATGTGTGTGTGATGAGTGTGTGTACATGTATGTGTGTGTGTGTGTGTACCTATGTTTTTTGTCCTCACTGTGATTATTATGACATTTCAATATCTTTAGGTTTAGCCAGGGACTGACTATAGTCTATGAGGCAGAGATATGTTGAAAGCTGTTGGAATTCCACTAATTTTACCTTCCTTCCCCTTTATCTTTTCTCTCTTAGCAGATAAGCAATTTCTACTCCCCACAAACAGCATTAATAATCCCAAAAACATCCTCTTTGCTCCAGAAATTCAGGCAGCAAAATCTTCCTAAAATATTTTTGTTTATTTTGTTCTATTAAAGAAAACAAAAACATAATAAAAAGAAGTAATTAGTTACTCAAATAGTTATTTTAATTAGTAAGGGCCTGAATTAGCTCAATTTTAAAAGTTGTTATTCCTTAATATTTGAGACTCGGTAGTTTATAAGTGAAATCTTATTTTGGCTCACAGTTCAGAAGGCTGAGATTTAGAAGGCATGTTACATAAAGCAGGGACTTTGTGTTGCTTTAATTCGTGTCAGGAAGCAGAAGCAGATGGAAGTGGGTATGCACAGATGAGGCCGCGTACAAGGTGTGCGCAATCGCAGAACGGCTCACTGCTGTGCAAACGAACTAGCTCCGTGAGCAGTAACTCACCAACAGGAATTAGTGTTGCACTAAACAGGGAGGGGCTAAGGCATCCAGGAAGGGGCCCTTTCAGGGCCTGACTATCCATGAAGCCCCCACTCCCAAATAGTGGTATTTTGATGCATTAATGTCTCAACACATGAACTCTGGAGGAACTCAGGCCATGTAATGGACAGCTCCATCCAGATGGAAGCATTGATTAGGATTGTAAATTTTAGTGTGATTTAATAATTTGAGTGCTAGTCCCTAGGTAGACATTATTTCTACAGCACTAGGTGAAAACAAAAAGGTTTTCTGAGGTCTTGTTTTCCCATATGACTGATTCTCTTTCTTTTTTAAAGATTTATTTATTTATTATATCTAAGTACACTGTAGCTGTCTTCAGACACACCAGAAGAAGGCATCAGATCTCATTACAGAGGGTTGTGAGCCACCATGTAGTTGCTGGGATTTGAACCCAGGACCCCCGGAAGAGCAGTCAGTGCTCTTAGCCACTGAGCCATCCCTCCAGCTCCATATGACTGATTCTCTACTGCTTTCACTGAATACCAACCTCTACAATTGATAGGGTAATTAGTCAAAACAAGGCATGTATCTTGGAAGAGAAAAGAAATATTAACATTTTTCTAAACTGATCAACATTTTTTCAGTTGATTGGCCTTTTGAGTCACAATCTCACTATCTCATACTTGAACTCTCTATGTGTACAAAGCTTGTTCTCAAACTCACAGAGACCTATCTGCTTCTACTTCCTAAATTGCCGGGGTTAAAGTCCGTGCCTGACTTTGATTTTTACATTCAGTTATTTTAGAGGAGCGCTGAAGGCATTCAGCCAGTGATGACTAGAATATGTGTGTAGCTAAAAAGCTTAGGTTTATTGGTTTGCTGCAACCAGGGAATTTCAACATGAGGAATGTTGGATCTTTGACCAACATGTGTAGAGGTTAAGGAAAGTGAGCCTTCTCAGGGTAAAAGACAAACACTACCTTAGAGTAAAAGGCTGGAAGACAATTTTACAAGCAAATGGTCTCAGGAAACAAGCTGGAGTAGCCATTCTAATATCAGATAAAATTGACTTTTAACCCAAAGTCATCAAAAGAGACTCTGAGGAACACTTCTTGCTGGTCTTTCAAAATTATTGTTGATTTTAGAAATAAAGACACCCATTTTGAATTTAAAAAAAAAAGGAAAGTGAGTCTTTTTCTGTACTGAATACTTTTGAGCAAGGGGAGCAATCTTGTTATCTAATGTCAATGTCATAATTTTATCCTGCAGGTGTGAGGAATAAAGTGAAAGAGAACTTGACTAGGCAGAGGACCAGTATTCTTGTTAATTAGCCAGGAGTGCCTTTGTTATTTCTCTGTAATAGATAATTATCTTTACTTTGGTCCATGTTTAGGTATCCAAATATGTTTTTGTTCTTGGTGTAACCACTGCAGCCTTTTCTAAAGTTTTATGTTCACTAGAACACACCATGTTCTAGCTGAGGTGGTCAGGCTGGCTTTTCCCTTTCTAAAGATAACCACTGATCCTCTTAGGCCAAGTGATAGCTAATGGATATCAGATGAGCAGCATTGGGTCAGGGAGCCTTGGAAGTGACTTGGGAGCTATGGCGTTTGGGCTTATGGAATGAAAATGTAGATCTGCATGACTATCTAGAAAAAATATCAAAAATCAGATTCTGTGCCCTGCATCTTTCTGTAGCACCACAAAACTCTACTTTTTCATGGAAACAATCCAGTTGCAGTTTCATTTCTGCCCTGTAAGTAAATATTTAAATACTTACAAGTACTAAGAAAAGGCCCCCAGTTTTCTCACTAAAGGTTCCAAGAACTTAGCTGCCACACAGAAAGCTTACTAAAAGCAGACTAATAGTCTGCTATTGTTGGATGGCTTCATGGAACCCAGTATCCATGGCTGGGAGAGTGGCACACACCTTAATCCCAGCACTCATGAATTCCAGCCTGGGCCACAGGCTTTGTTTCCAAAACAAAACCAAATAATAACAAAGCAACAACACATAGTCAAAACAAAATTTTGTACCAGAGAACACACTGGCGTTTCTCAATCTTGCAAAAGGATGAATGGATATAATCAGAGATTCCCTGAGAGTTTCTACCAGCACCTGACTAATACAGATGCAGATACACACAGCTGACCATCTGACTGAGCTTGGGGACCCCAATGGAAGAGCTAGGGGAAAGACTGAAGGAGCTGAGGGGATTGGAACCCCATAGGAAGAACAATGTGCACTAACCAGATCTGCCCCCCCTCCCGCAGAGCTTCCAATCAAAGAGTACACATGGAGGCATTCATAGCTCCAAATATATATATGTAGCAGAGAATTGTCTTATCTGGTATCAGTGGGAGGGGAAGGCTTTGGTCCTGTGGAGGCTTGATGCCCCAGTGTAGGGGATGCTAGAGAGGTGAGATAGGAATGGGTGAGTGGGTGGAAGAGCACCCCTTTAGAGGCAAAGGGGAGGGGGGAAAGGGAGAAGGAGGGTGGGATGGGAGGTTGTGGAGGGGAAACTGGGGAGGGGGATCATATTTGAAATATAAATGAATATAATGATTAATAAAAAATTATGCAAGCCAGCAAACATGAAGAAGAAGAAGAAGAAGAAGAAGAAGAAGAAGAAGAAGAAGAAGAAGAAGAAGAAGAAGAAGAAGAAGAAGAAGAAGAAGAAAAGGAGGAGGAGGAGGAGGAGGAGGAAATAAGAGGAGCCCCTGGGCTATGTCTCATAAATAACAGAGATTCCCCTCTCTTTCCTTTTGATAATTTATGATTTTTAATGGTGAAGACATATTTATGACATTTGATCACCATTTTCAAAAATGTTTTGTTTGGTGTTCTAAACAATAGTATGATAATATAATTATATTTAAAATTCCATGTCCACTCCAGGCTTCAGTAACAAAAATCACTTTGGATTTTGTTATGCATTTCATCTTTCAGATGCAACCTCATGAATTCTTCTATGTAACTAAAGAAATCAAGCAAAACTTATTTCTAGTTTAATGAAAATCCCTTTAGGGGAACAAAAGATGGTTACTCCCAAACTGATTTTATTTCAACTTTGATTCTTCACATCTCTGAGCCTTGATTTTCTTAATTATTAATAATGAGGTTGTTGGAATACACAATTTCCAAGGAACCCTTTAACTCTGTAATTATGTCAGGTTTGGTGTACGCTGGGGAATATAAATGTTTGCATTCCTTAAAACACTATCTCTCACTTCCATGAATTCTCTTTTCTGAAAGTCACAAAGAAGTCTCCAGGAATGATTTAGCATAAGTTATTTCTCCTCAGTAATCAGTTATTATTGGCTAATAGGTCAATGTTGTTTAATAATATATAAGCAAGATAATGATTCAGTTTTTAAAAAATTAATTGCAGCCCTTTTATTGAAAAGCGTACCTACCCCCTAAAACAATGCAGATGAAATGAAAACCAGTACCCACTTTTCTTCCACAGACTGCGTGGATATGGACAGTCAGGGAGTGCCGGAAGATAAAAGATCTGGACCATCACTCTGTGAACAATGCCAAGGACCTGGAGATCGTTCTGCCTCACACTAGTCTGTGGGAACAGGCTGACTTTCAATGGTTCCAGCTATGGTAATCAATGTGCATCCATTCTCTGTTTACTGAGAGCCTGGGGAGGTCAGTCACTGAGCTAAGTGTGGTGGTTACAAGATTAGTAAGCTGAAGCTCTGCCCTTAAGCATGCCAATACCATACACAGTGTGATTAATCGACAGAGTGAAGACACACAGTATTCTGTCTTATTTGGGGAGATGGTTACCCAGGAGAACTGCTGCCCATAAATAATTTTGAAGAGGACTAGCAACTAGCTTGGCAAAGGTAAAAGGAAGAAGTGAGAAGCATCCTTCCAGGCAAAACTGCTCTGTCAGGGATCCATTGGAGGGAAGAGTGCTTTCTGGTACTGTTGAAGTTTACTGAGCCTTGTACTTTTTTAACCGATGGCTCTATCAATTCTTTTGTTCTGTTGTTTTTTCATGAGACTCATTAGAACTCACAGACTCCTCTTTTGGGTACTTATCATCAAGTCAGATGCCCTAGATTCCCATGTTTGTTTCACAAATAGCTGAACTTCTCACACCCAGTGGTCAGTCTGGCTAAAATTCTTACTATTGTGACCCAAGCTTTAGTTACACCTTATTTCTTCAAGGCCTCTGAATTTTTATGTCTTCAACTTAGATTAATAATAGTCAATCAGGAGACCAGATTCTTTGATCCATTGTCTAGTCAAGTTACTCTTACTGGTTTATTCTACTTTTTGACACTCAGCTTCTTTTTAGCCTTGTTACTTTCCCATCTGCTGATATGTTAGATACATAGGACTCTGGGTTCGTTCTTTTGCAGAAGTCTGTTTCTTTTCTTTTGCAACAGTCCCTTTGATCAGTCTAAGGCCTAAGATTGGATTTGGTTTTTATTTGGAGGAATAATGCATTAGCATGCTCCTGGTTTATTTGGTGAGTTACAAGTACGGAAGAAATTCTCACAACAAACTACTTTGTAATTATAATGACAGACCATCTTGTTTCAAGCAAAATTTTGAAATAAATATATGGTTACTCAGGTCTCCCATACACCCGCCTCCAAAATAACAAGACTTCAAAGGAGAAACACCAACTTTATTATTGATTAAATGGGGTATAAACTTGCAGTAAAACATTAAAGATGAACAGCAAAAAGAATAACACATGTGATACAGCTGGTCAGAGAGTGCATAGCTAACTAGGAGGGCCATGGAGTACCATTAGAATGAAATCCAGTTCATTAGCCTCCCTGAAGCCATGGACAGACTCAGGGATTGCGCTGAGACTATACAGATTCTAAATTTTTGGAGCCAGTTAGGATTCTAAATTTTTCATGTACTGTGCCCATTCTTAGGCATATCCTCATCCAAATCTTTAGTGTTATAAGTTTACAAAAGAAATAAAAGTGGAGGGGCTTTAGATGATGCTCTAGAAAGGTAAAGGTTCAACTTTCCATGGAAAACAAAGAGTTTACTTAAAAATGTATACAGTGACTGACAGTGGTTCTCACCCAGGCAACAACATTTAAGGGCAGCAGGATGCTAGAGAAACTAGCATCCCAAAGACAAAAATGATTTGATAATATAGTTTTTGGCTACCCAATGTACCAATCATGTCATGTAAAATCCTGCTCTTGGACCTTAGTGACTACTTTAAGTTATGGCCTCCCAGACATTTGCTGAAATCCTCCAACTAGAGACTGAGAGACTAGAAAGCAGAAGGAGGGAGAAGCAAAACGAAAGAAGAGAGCGGATCACAAAGAATCTATAACTAGAATGGACAGTTGGTGTTGATAAGAGAATATTCAGAAAAAAAGGGCAGACTATTATAAAAGGGGAACAGTTCAAAAATGAAACAAGAACACAGATCTAAAACTGATTAGCAATAAACTTGAAGACATTTCCTGCAAAGTCTAACAAGATGATTAAGTGGCAGAAAGTAGCTATAACTTGGGTATGAATATAGGCTCACATGGTCCAACATCTGGGAGATTTGAGGCCAGCCTGGTTTTCAGAGAGAGGGGGGAGGGGAGTTCTAGGACAGCCAGAGATACACAGAGAAATCCTGTTTTGAACCCTCCCCCAAAGAAAGCTATCCAGATAGAACAAATAAGACGAGTAGAGAATGTTAGTTATAGTTAGGAATATAGTTAGAATATAGTGAGAAAAATTAACCAAGCAAATGAAAGACCTGTATGATTAAAAACTTCAAGTCTTTGATTAAGGAAATTGAAGATGGATCTCCCATTCTCATGGATCAGCAGGATTAACATAGTAAAAATGGCTAGCCTACCCAAAGGAATCTACAGATTCAATGCAATCTCCATTAAATTTCCAACAAATTTATTTACAGACCTAAAGAACAATACCCAATTTCATATGGAAAAACAAAACAAAACAAAACAAAACAAAAACCAGAATAGCTAAAAAAAAAAAAACCATCCTGTATAATAGGGGAAACCTCTGGAAGTATCACCATCCCTGATTTCAAGCTGTACTACATAGATATAGTAATAAAAAACAAATGGTACACTGGGCGGTGGTGGCCCACGCCTGTAATCCCAGCACTTGGGAGGCAGACGCAGGCGGATTTCTGAGTTCGAGGCCAGCCTGGTTTACAGAGTGAGTTCCAGGATAGCCAGGGCTACACAGAGAAACCCTGTCTTGAAAAAAACCAAAAAAAAAAAAAAATGGTATTGGCTTAAAAACAGACACATTGATCAATGGAATGGAATGGAATCAAAGACCCAGACATAAATCCCTACACCTATGAATACTTAATTTTTGATAAAGAAGCCAGAAATATAAAATGAAGAAAAGAAAGCATCTTTATCAAATTTTACTTGTCTAACTGGGTGTTGGTATGTAGAATGGAAATACACCCATATCTATTACCCTGCATAAAACTCTAACCTAAGTGGATTAAAGACATCAACATAGATCACAATACACTGAACATCACAGAAGAGAAAGCTGGTAATAGCCTTGAACACATTAATACAGGGTTACAACTTCCTGAACAGAACACCAATTGCATAGGCACTAAGAACAACAATTAATAAATGGGACCTCAAGAAACTGAAAAACTTCTGTAAGACAAAGGACTCTGTCAGTAGGACAAAACGGCAGCCTACAGAATCGGAAAAGATTTTCACCAACTGCGCATCTGACTGAGGGCTAATATCCAAAATATATAAGAACTCAAGAAACTAGACATCAACAAACCAAATAATCCAATCAAAATGGGGCATAAATCTAAACCAGAATTCTCAAGAGGATTGCCAAATGAATGAGAAACAAAGAAATGTTCAATATCATTAACCACGAGGGAAAGGCAAATCAAAACAACCTTGAGATTCCATCTTACATTTATCAGAATGATTAAGATAAAAAACACAAATGATACTGGTAAGGATGTGGGGCAAGGGGAACACTCCTCCATCGATGGCAGGAGAGCAAACTTGTACAACCACTTTGGAAGTCGATATGGTGGTTTCTCAAAAAATTGGGGATCTACCAATTTTCTACCTCAAGACCCAGCTATATCACTCCTGGTCCAAAGTCCCAGGAGTCTATCCTGCTACAAGGACATTTTCTCAACTATGTCCATTGGAACATTATTAATAATAGCTAGAAATTGGAAACAACCTAGATGTCTCAAAACTGAATAAGGAAAATGTGGTACATTTACACAATGGAGTATTACTCAGCTATTAAAAACAACATCATGAGATTTGCAGGCAAATGGACAGAACTTGAAAAAAATCATCTTGAGCGAGGTACAGAAAGACAAACATGATATCTACTCACTTGTAAGTGGCCATTATATGTAAAGTAAGAGACAATCATGCTATGTTCCACAGACCCAGATAGGATAAGTAACAAAGAGGGCTAAATGGGGGATGGGAGGATCTCCCTGGGAAGGAGAAATAGACTAGGCTAGGCTAGGCTAGGCTAGAATGGGCTGGGATAGGACAGGACAGGACAGGACAGGACAGGACAGGACAGGACAAAGTGTTCTGGGACTCTAGCACTAAAGAGACCAGAGAGACTTACTCTAGCAACTCATGGGAGCAGCTGCAGAGTCCCCCAGCCAAACATTAGGCATAGCCGGTGGAGTCCTACAGAGGAAAGGGAGGAAGGAACCAGAGGAGTCAGGGACACCCCAAGAATCAATTGACCCACAGAATCAATTGACTGGGACTCATGAGGACTCACAGAGATCAGGGAGTCTGTAGGGATCTTACTTAGGTCTTCTGCAAAAAACGTGATGGCTTAGTAACTTGGTATTCTTGTGGGACTCCTAACATTGGGAGGAAGGGGCTATCCTTAACTCTCTTGCCTACTTGTGGAATCCTTTCCTTGTACTGGTTTGACTTATCCAGCCTTGATGTGATGGCACTTGCTTGGTTTTATTGTACCTCATTATGCTGTGTTTGGTTGAAGTTCTTGGGAAGCCTGCTCTTTTCTGAGGGTAGATTGGGTGGATGGGGCAGTGGGGAGGTGTGGACTGGGTGATCGATCCGGTGAATAGAGGAGGGTCGGGGAGAAGACTGGGGGAGGGGAGTAAGGAGAAACTGCAGTCGAGATATGATATATGAGAGAATTAAATAAAATGAATAAGGAAGTGAGCAGAGTAGAACTATGTATTTACCAACCCCTATTTGATACATGAACAACATCCATACTATATTAAGAACTCTCAATATTCAACAGCAAGAAGACACCAGTCCAGTTTAAGCACAGAGAAAGATCAGAATAACAAAGAGCAACTGAAAGTGATGGGAATGTTGCTACTAGCTATGAGGGTCATGCTAATTAAAATCGACACAAAACTACTACACATGTATTCAAATGGCTATTTTTTAAAAATCAGTAACTGTAAATCATAACCACACAGAAGACAAAATCAAGATTTTGGGTCCTACAGAGTCAAAACTGACATTCTAGCACAAAACTAGATCCTCCGGAGAGGGTAATAGTGAAGTTAAAGTGTGGCATAAATAATGAAGTCATATTTACTAGATGTGAAGATTTAGATACGGTTTCTATGCAGAAAGCTTGGTTTACAGTAGGGTGGTGCTAAGATGGTAGAACCTGGAGAAAGGATGTAATAGAAGGTGTTATTTGGGTGTCATCCTTGAAAGGAATTAGTGTAGCTCCTGGGGATCCTGGTGGACTGCCTAAGAGTAAGCTGTCATAAAAAGAGAAAATCTGGTTCTGGGTCCTTCTTCTGTCTCCTCTCACAACATTCCAACTTCCATTCTTTCCCACTACTGGAGATCAAACAGAAGCTGCCCAACCTGAGACGTTCACCTTCCCAAACTGGAAGCTAACCAGTTTGCTAACTTTTACTTGGGAAGTTCATTTATTTATTTATGAACTGCCTATCCTTAAGTATTTTTTTTCTGGCAATAAATTCATAGTCTCTCAGGAAAGAGAATCCTTAAGCAGGCTACTCAATAATCTCATTGCTCCAGGCTTGGAGGAGTCATGACAAAACACAACTGTGGATGTGCAACAGTGTGTTGACAACAGTAAACACTCTGTGAGCCAAGGCAACATGACAGAGTGATAAACACCACATTTCAGTTTATAGTTTCATAGTGTCTAAAACAATGACCAGAACTCCACTCCAAATAAAGAAGAAATGGTAAATTAATAAAATAGTTTATTGATTCTCCATAAATGTAGCTCAACTATTTTATTGATGGAAATAGTTTATTGATTCTCCATAAATGTAGCTCAACTATTTTAAGACAATTATCAACAGGAGAGGGCAACGTGGACTCCAAGGAATGTAGGTTATATACAATGCAGATAAGGAAAGAAAAAAAAAACCCTTCAAAATAACATTAAAAAGGAAAGTAAATAATTCATCAAACAAGAGGTCACACATTGTTTAAAAGATCATGCAGATGCTGCTCATAATATTAAATAGGTCACTTAAAAACAATGAAAATTTCTGAGGAACTGCCAGACTGATGCACCATCTTGCAATCCCACCAGCAGTGGAGGAGTGTTCCTCTTTCTCTACATCCTCGCCAACACCTGCTGTGTCCTGATTTTTTGACCTTAGCCATTCTGACTGGTGTGAGGTGAAATCTTAGGGTTGTTTTGATTTGCATTTCCCTAATGATTAATGATGTTGAACATTTCTTAAGGTGCTTCTCAGCTATCTGAAGTTCTTCATGTGAAAATTCTTTGTTTAGCTCTGTACCCCACTTTTTAATAGGGTTATTTGGTTCTCTGGGTTCTACCTTCTTGAGTTCTTTGTATATATTAGATATTAGCCCTCTGTCAGATTTAGGGTTGGTGAAGATCCTTTCCCAATTTGTTGATTGACGTTTTGTCCTTTTGACAGTGTGCTTTGCCTTACAGAAACTTTGTAGTTTTATGAGGTCCCATTTGTCAATTCTTGATCTTAGAGCATAAGCTATTGGTGTTCTGTTCAGGAACTTTTCCCTTGTGACCATGTCCTCAAGGGTCTTCCCCAGTAAAATCTGGGCATGACACTTCCGGAGGACCCTGCTATACCACTCCTGGGCATATACCCAGAGGATTCCCCGGCATGCAATAAGGACACATGCTCCACTATGCTCATAGCAGCCCTATTTATAATAGCCAGAATCTGGAAAGAACCCAGGTGTTCCTCAACAAAGGAATGGATACAAAAAATGTGGTCTATTTACACAATGGAGTACTATTCAGCCATTAGAAACAATGAATTCATGAAATTCATAGATAAATGGATGGAGCTGGAGAACATCATACTAAGTGAGGTAACCCAGTCTCAAAAGATCAGTCATGGTATGCACTCACTGATAAGTGGATATTAGCCTAGAAACTTTGAATACCCAAGACATAATCCATATATCAAATGATATACAAGAAGAATGGAGGAGTGGCCCCTGGTTCTGGAAAGACTCAGTGCAGCAGTAGAGGGGAATACCAGAACAGGGAAGTGGGAAGGGGTAAATGGGGGAACAGGAGGAGGGAAGAGGGCTTATGGGACTTTCAGGGAGTGGGGACCCAGAAAAGGGGAAATAATTTAAAATGTAAATAAAGAATCTATCGCATAAAAAATAAAAAAAAACTCTATGAAAATGAACAAAATAGCCTATGGGTCGGTTAAGAGACATATAAAATAGAAAGGCTGAAAGAATATGGAAGAGATAAACTGTACAAATACTAAGGAAAAATATCCTGATAGCTATATTAGCAAAGCATGAGGGTAAAGCCTTTTAGGGTAATAAATAAGTATATCTATCATGATGTACATGTAATAAAGATGTCTAGCAAGTATATATATCTATATCAATGTCCTAATTCTCTATAATGATGGAACATTCAATTTACCAGAAGACATAAATAATTATTAATCTGAACACATAGAATCAGACACTCTTTAAATCTGATGATAAAAATGATAATTTCATATAAGCAATACATTTTAAAACTTCAATTATATATTATTAACTTCAAAATGCCATCTTTCTTCCTAAGCACTTGCAGAATTTTTATGAAAGTTGACCTAGCATCAAGCTGCAAAAACAAGTTAAAAAATGTCAGAAAACTGATGTGAAACAAATGCTTTCTGATTATAGGGTAATTAAATTTAGAAGATGATGACAAACACTATATTTAGAAATTACAAACCAGATTTTCCATAATTTGCAGGCTAAACAAGACACTGTCACAAATATGGAACTGAATTAGAATCTGTATTGGACAGAGAGACATGTCTGACCTTAAATGTTCATGCTGCAAAAGATGAAAGTTCAATGACCTTCATGTCTAAACCAGGATGCTACCAAAACAACAACAGCAACAACAACAATAACAACAACAAAAACAGCTCCAAAAACTACCAACAACTAGAAAGACAAAAAAGGAGACAAAGACATGGTAAACACTAGAGTATGCTTAATGATATGGAAGTCATAGAGGGCTCAAAACAAAGCCAAAAAGGTGGTCTGAAGTGACATTTATAATGGAAAAATATTAGTTCACCTTAAGAACAAAAGAATCTTCAAATGACAAATATTATCAATGAAAAAGTGACATAAACTCAGACCCATCTATTTAAAACATCTTTATGTTTTAAATATTCTTTAATACCTGAAGCTATCATCATTGAAAACTTTAAGGAAAGTGACTTTTTTAGGGAAAAAATAGCATATCAAAATAGCAGTTGCCAAGATGGATGCAATTTTGGATGCAATACTTGGTGACTGCTAATGTGTACCATGAAATTCATCTGTTAGTCCTCTTTTTGTACCCTCCCCACTAAATTTTATGCATAGAGCACAGAAATGAAATGTGGCTCGTTTGGAAGCTTTGAGACCATATCTAATGGGTTTAAGACGAGACTTTTGGATGTGAACCTGGTGAAGTGGGTGTGTAGATTTATGCCTGCTCTTTCTGAGTAAATACGCTTTTTTAGGCTCAGCAGGAACTAAGATTCATTTAGTTAAGATTTTCTTTAGATAGTAATAAAATGGTCCTTTGTTACTATTGCTTCTAGTTTGACTGGAACAAAAAGCCCAATCAATGAATTCGGTCCATCCTGAATAGGAAAGAAAATAAGAGGGGACATTTGCCCTTTCAATCTTACCTCTGCCTCCGTATCTTAGAATCAGATCATCTGCCTGGGACAAAAGTGTCTAGAGCAAGGGCAAGAGTTAGAAAGAAGAGACATACTTAACTGAGGCTACAGTCATATCAGATCTGGAAGATAAATGAGCTCCTTCCTAAAATGATTAATTATTTCTAAGCCCTCGAGATATCATTCCTGGAGCTGTCTTTGATTGGCGCTGACTCCTAGACAGTACTAGAACAATCTGAGTGAATAACTAATTGATACATCCTAAATTAATTCAGGTGCTGTAATCTGAATGTCGGTTGTCCTATAACCTCCCAGGCTGTAATAATATCCACACAGGCAGGCTTGTTTTCACATTATCTCTGCTGATTATAGCACTGGACTTATTGCATAAACATTAGTAAGCAGGGTTCAATTCCTTAAATATTATATGAGGTGAAGCAGGGGATTGCTGTTGCGGTTTTTCTTTTTAAGTGTGTGTGTATGTGTGTGCGCGTGCATGCAAGTTCATATGTGCAGGTTTATGTGGAGACCTGATGCTGTTCCTCATTAACCTTGTTTTCTGTGGGTTGTTTGTTTGTTTGATACAGGGCCCATCCTTTGCCTTGGTTCACCTGATTCAGCTAGGCTGGCTGGTAGTGGATCCCAGATATGCCTGTCTCTGCCTTCCCAGAACTGAGATTATAAGTGTTCACCACCACACATGACTTTTTATGTGGACCCTGGGGATTGAACTTGGATCTTAAAGCAAACACTTTTTTTTTTTTTTGACTGAGCTATCTTCCCAGCCAACTGTGTTCCAGTCTTCATGGAGAGATTTTTGTTTTGTTTTGTTTTCTTTTTCCCTTTGATTTCCTTTCCTTAGTTTTCCTTTTTCCTTTCCTTTCCTTTTTCCTTTCCTTTTTCCTTTCCTTTCCTTTCCTTTCCTTTCCTTTCCTTTCCTTTCCTTTCCTTTCCTTTCCTTTCCTTTCCTTCTTTCCCTTCCTTTCCTTTTCTTTCCTTTCCTTTCCCTCCCCCTCTCTTTCTTTGTCATAGGGTCACATGTAGCCCAAGTAGCCTCAGACTCACTGTGCAGTAGAGACTGGTTTTGAATGCCTGATTTTCATCCTTCCAAACCTGAAGTCTGGGGTTACAGATTTATACCATCACACCAACTCTATGGTAAGTTATATTAGAATTTGTCATTGTTGTTAGTTTCTGTTTATGAGTTTCATGGATTACAATCACTAAGCAAGTTTTTCTCAAAATCTCTGTTACTTTTTTGTGGATAGGGTACAAGGCAGGATGTTCTCCAATGAGTTTGTTGCGATGTAGCCAGTTGGCATCCTCTAACCTAAGCTGATACATGAACTGGAAACATCTAAGCAGTTGTTGGGAACCATTTGTGCACTTGGCTGCTCTTTCACAGGCCCTAGGTTTCACCCCAGCATCTCCGTCTTGGCAGCTCTGTGTAACTCCACTCCTAAGGGATTCCACACACTCTTCTGGCCTCCACGGGCAGCATGCACATAGCGGTTCACATAGACATGCATATAAACACCCACCACATAAAACAATAAATTAGAAAAGAAAGGGAAGATTCTGACTTAGGCATCAGCAATACATCTTTTCGCCTCCAGAAAAGGTTTGGGTTGATAAATCCACAGCTTACAGCAGCTGTACACTTCAGAGTCAATGTCTATTGGTTGAATGTGTTATTCAGTATTTTTTTCTTGGCAGTTAAAAATGCAAGAATTAAACCATGGATTCTATAATAAAAGACAGCAACAATGAGGCAGATTTATTTGGGGCCATGAGGATCTGGGGTATTGTATCCATCAAATACTTAGAGGCTGCTTCTGGGATAGTTCATGTCAGAACTTTACTAATAGCACTATATCTAACCATTTAGCTAAAATGCTCTATTAAAGTTAAGTGTATTCACTTTATATACTATATATCTAGAAATTTCAATATCTACCCATCAAAGAGGTTTGCACCCCAACCCCTTTTTAAAATTCCCAACAGTTGCCAGTTGAGCAGGTGGTAACTCTATGAATATCTAAAATGGCCTTTAGCTTCTAGAGTTATAAAAAATTCAGAGAAGTTGAGGAATTATTTTTATTCATGACTGAGATAATTCCAGGAAAAATTAAAACTATTTCTGTTCCTAAGGTTAAAAATGTGGTCTAGTTGTCCCACAAGAGTCCCACGCCTATCACTTCAAGGTCTCCCAAGAGCAGCGTTGATAGATGGTAGATTACCTGGTGGCTTTTGTGGCAATTGTGGCACAACCATACCTTTCCTGTTGTGCACAGTGGTGCCGCACAAAGCCACCAGGTTACCTCCCATCTACCAACACTGCTCACAGAGCACTAAATTAGGAGAAGGGTGTCCCAGCAGTGGTGTTCCTATTAATGGCAATGAATAAGTTATGAGTTCTAATCGGCCCTGAAAAGCTTGTGGACCAAAAGTGCATGGACCTCTCTTTCTTGAATAGTTTACTCTCTGTGAATAATCCCAGTGAAACGGTCATCTGGGGAATATTTAGATGACCTTTTGCTGAGATACCATGCTGTTTTATGCTTTGCTAAATGTCTAACTCAGATAAGGTTATTGAGTTGTTAAATGGGCTTCATGTTCTTTGATGTAGATTGCAGATATAACTCACTGCTTCTGCCATGCATGTCTCCCTCTCGCAGCTTTGTTCCAGTAAGCCCGCCTCCACGAGGACCCAAGCAGACCTTGTTCCTATAGCTCCGTTTACTTGGTCCCATCCAGTTAACCATGCAAACAGTAGTCTTCTGACCAGTCTCATCCACAGCTATATTTTCAGACCATTGTGACTATCAGAGATGATGATATTATTTTCATACTATTTGTTTCATTATCAAGTTTATCCAGAAAACTCTCATTTTACAGTGTTTTAGATACAGTGATTTCATAACTAGAGATTCGAATAGTTCTATTTTAATTTTATCTGTGTTTATTTGTGTGTATATATATGTGTGTGTTTATGCGTTTGTGTGGTGTGTGTGTGTTTATACCATGGTAGACATGTAGGGATCAGAGAACAATTTGTGAGAGTCATTTCTTTCCTTCCATAATATGGTTTTGGGGATAAACTCAGGTCATTAAACTTGATGACAACTGACCTTGCCTGTTGAGCCATCTCACTGGCTCTGAATATTATTTTATAATTACAGAGCTTATGATTCTTCCTTCAAATGCTTAGCAGCCACTTAAAAAGCAGGAGAAAGCCAGATCATATATATATATAGATACACATATATGCATATGTACATACATATATATGCATATATGCACATGTATTTATCAGAATGATAGATCTCTAATGTAGAACTTAACAAAAATGCAACTTATTAATTTCTCCATGGTACCCTCTATTTTTTTTTTTGAGTTGAGGAATTTCTTATTCCATTCTTCCAAACTGTAAGTCTAACAGCCATACTTGATGCCTTTCTGTATCCTCTTTGAAATTCCCTCTCACTACCCTGTTGGCTGATGTCTCTTGCTTCTCTCTGCCTCTCTGTCTCTCTGTCTCTCTCTCTCTCTATGTCTCTGTCTCTGTCTCTCTCTCCATCAGTCTGATTCCTTCTATTGTTATGATAACTGCCTTTTAACATTTCAGATGCCTATGGAAAAATCTAGAATGTTACCTATTGGATAGTTGTTGGATACTATTGGAGGATAAAGTCCATATAGCCTTGCAACCCATTCAAGGTCTCTAGCGATGCTTTTTCTCTTCGACTTCCATGCATTCCAGAACTACAAATAGATTTCATACTATGGATATAGACCCTCTGGAAGACTGGATTCCTTTCCTGGAAGACTCTGGTTTTCTTATTGTCTCCTGCATACCACTAACTGTAAAAAGTATGAGGAGGATCCAGAGTTTGAGGATCATAGAAGCTTATATGAGAATGGGGGTTTGTTGTAAGAAAAACACACACAACCCTAATCACAAAACTAGAAACAGGGCATCGCTGGGAATCCAGGTAAGGGAGGAAGCCTGGGCCTTCTGGATGGGTGGCTTCCAGTCAGTTGGATCCTGAATTATAATTAAGTGATTTATTTTATTAATTTGTGGCACTCCTCAGACTCAGAAATTCACGGTTTTTCTGCCTCTGATTTGGGGATTTCAGGAGAATACTACACTCCTGGCTCAGCTTAATGACTCTGAGTCAGAATGAGAATCTGACATTCTAGATTTTTCCATAGGCATCTGAAATGTTAAAAGGCAGTTATCATAACAATAGAAGGAATCAGACTGATGGAGAGAGACAGAGACAGAGACACACACAGAGAGAGAGAGAGAGAGAGAGAGACAGAGAGACAGAGAGACAGAGAGACAGAGAGAGAGAGAGAAGCAAGAGACATCAGCCAACAGGGTAGTGAGAGGGAATTTCAAAGCTTGATATAATTTTATCAAGCCTTGCAGACTGGAAGAGTAGCTAGGATGGTTATGTGCAATGAAGGTTTGTTGAAGTAAAGAAGAAAAAAATTGTCTTTTATGGTGACAGTCATTCTAATTTGAGTAATATATCTAATTTTGATTCCTATTTTTCTGATGATTAGTGATTTGGAACATATTTTCAAACAATAGTCATTTGTTCTGTATGTATTTTTAGAAATGTTTATTCAGATCATTTTCTAGTTTTAAATTGAATTTTTCTACTGTTGTATTATTCATACATTTGAAAATCATTTTCTGTGTGTATATATGTGGGTATATGTGCATGGAAATGCGTGCATGTGCCTGTGAATGCCAGAAGTTGTTGCTGAGTGGCTTCTTCAGAGCTATCTATCTTTATCTTTTTTTTATTTTGAGATTTTTACTACCATAGTATAGTAGTGTAAATATAGTCTGTAGAAGTGTGTATCTCAAAATAGCCAGAAGAAATAATTTGGACTGTTTCCAACATGAAACAAATGTGTGAGCTGATGGTTATGCTAATTATTCTGACTTGAGTATTGCACATTGTATATCTCTATCAAAATATCACAGTGTGACTCTTGAATATATACAACTCTGTGCTGATCGACAAATTTAGAAAGAGAAATAGTCTCACTTATCCCCAAGTTTGATTCAAATGTGATCTTGGCTGCATAGCCTTCCTTAATTTCTCTAGACATTAAGCTGCTGTTTCTTCCCTATTTATAGTCTTTGCAGGAGCATTTATTATTAAAATTTAATGCTGAATAGTAAATATTTGTCTTAGCTTCTTGAAGACCAACTGTTTTTAACCAGTTAGCCTCCATCAGAACTAGCTCTAAGAGTTTGTGCTAAACCTTTTATTGCTAGACTGAATTCCTTGTGTTCTTGCTTATGTAAATCCGGACTGGGTCCTGTGAAATTACCTTTCAAAACAAATTCACAGGACAAGTAATATCCCATATACATATATTTAAAAAGATGAAAATAAGCATGCGATACACTTTATGTTTCTATATTTTAACTAGTATTCTATTAATGTAACAATTTTCACTAAATGATTATATATCATTTTGCAAATAGTGATATATAACCCTACTTTTAGATGATAGTTTAAAGGAAAATAATCAGATTCTGACTTGTTCCACATGATATATGCCATAGCATGCTTAGAGAATCATTTAGCAATAAATTTATCAGACTTTTTCTGTATCAGACCACAGGATATTATTTTTGTATTACAACAAAAATAATGCTTATAGAATAAAAAATGGAAGCACCTTTGAGATTGCATTTGATTAAAATCATGTCTAAAAGTTTTGTGTAACAAAATGTTCTATATAGCAAATAAAATATCTAATATTAAATTTCATGGTGTTTAAGACTCACTAAGTGATACTGAGACAAATACCATTTTGAAAAAGCAATTGTGATGACAGCGGGAGTGAAGTAGAACGAACTAAAGAAAATTATATGAAAAAAAAAAGACTTTTAAAGATGTAAAGCAATAATATGCCTGTGCCTACAGAAATATATGCTATTTGCCTGAAGAATTAAATAACTGTTTTCACTGCAAAGGGAAGAAAGGGAAAAGAGAGAAATTAGAGTACATTTGATATATTGTAGAGCCAAGGCTTTCTCTGGTAAGAGCACTTATTTTTGGAACTCTTTTATGAGTGTTTTATTGACACTCAAAACAAACCTTTGTATTTAATTAGTGCTACTAAATGAACTTGGATATAGATATTCATCTGTGAGACTCACCGCAATCTATGTTTTGTGTATGTGTGTGAGTGTGTATGTGTGTGTGTTTATGTGAATGTATGAGTGTGTGTGTGTGTGAGAGAGAGAGAGTGTGTGTGTGTTTATTTTTAACCTTCATAGTTAAAAATATGTTACAATTCTTCTACCTTCTCCATTTTTCTTAAAGTAAGAGCACTGAGCTAAAAATCTACCCTCTAAGTCAAATCTAAAGTACCTATTACACTTTCAGTTACAGGTACTGTACTGTAGTAATTCTCTCAGCCTTATTTATCTTCCATGTAAAACTTTGTACCTAGACCAATGTGTCTACATTTTGCTTTCTCCTCGGTCCCTGGCAAATGCCATTTTACCTTGTTCCTTTGAGTTTGTTTACTTTGGATATCTCCTCTTAGTGCTATCATGTAGCATTTCTTCATCTGGCATAAAGTCTTCAAACATTATCCATGTTGTCATAAACGACATGGTTTTCCTTCTTTAAAAGGCTAACTACCGATTTTGCCTGCAGGACGACAGAGAGCTCTGGCGGGCAGACCCATAACAGGCATAGCCTGAGGCTAACAAAGCGGGGGTCTAGGCCCCAAAAGGAACAGGACTAACCCCAAGAACTGGGCGGCTTGGTGGGCCATCTGTGAGTCAACCCGCCCAGGAGGTTGTTAGCACAGCAGACTCTCCTGGTGCTTTCAGGGAGCACGGCCGCGCACGCCCGCCATCCTGGTCACCTGGCAGACCCAATTAACAGTCATAGCCCTAGGGGAACTTTGCTCGGACCTTGGCCTCCCAGGCTTTTGCCTGGACTCAGGGCCTGGGCGGCCAGGCTAACTTTGTGTGCGCCAGCCCAGTTGGGGGATCGGCTGCCCAGCGGAGTGAGCGGAACACAGGGGAGGTCCCGACACAGGGGAGGTCCCGGCAGCATACACCGTCGGCGCTCCTTGGGGGTGCACACGGGCTCCATCTGGTCCACAGACACAATCTGGGGCAAGGCCTCAGGCTGAAGCCCTCAGCTCAACTCCCTCGGCTTCCTGGCAGCCAGCTGGGAGAAGTCTGTGTGCTCCAGTGAATCCAGCTGGCCCCAGCGGGAGCCTTCGGGTGCCTGCTTCGGGATCTGATCAGCCTGGGCAGCAGCACCCTGTCTACAGGCAGTGCAGGGGGTAAGCTGTGCACCAGAGGCCACCCGGGAAGGGGCAGCTTGCACTGGTGAGTCCAGCACTGACAAGACAAACTAACACCAGTGAGAACTAGATGGCAAAAGGCAAACGCAGGAACGTCACTAACAGAAATCAAGGCAATATGGCAACATCTGAACCCAATTCTCCTCTACCAGCATGTCCTGGATACCCCATCACACCAGTAAAACAAGATTTGGATTTAAAATCACTGGTCATGATGCTGGTACAGGAACACATGAAGGACATACTTAAAGAAATTCAGGAGAAAATGGATCAAAAGTTAGAAGCCCTTGCAAGGGAAACACAAAAATCATTGAAAGAAATCCAGGAGAATACAAAAGCCAACAAGGAGGAAACGCAAAAAACACTTAAAGAAATACAGGAGAACTTTGGTCAACAGGCTGAGGTCATAAAAGAGGAAACACAAAAATCTCTTAAAGAATTACAGAAAAGCACAAACAAGCAAGTGAAGGAGCTAAGCAAAACCATCCAGGATCTAAAATCAGAAGTAGAAACAACTAAGAAAACTCAAAGGGAGACAACTTTGGAGATAGAAAGCCTTGGGAAGAAATCAGGGGACAGAGATGCAAATATCAACAACAGAATACAAGAGATAGAAGAAAGAATCTCAGATGCTGAAGATTCCATAGAAACCATGGACTCAACAGTTAAAGAAAATGCAAAATGCAAAAAGCTTGTAACCCAAAATATCCAGGAAATCCAGGACATAATGAGGAGACCAAACCTAAGGATTATAGGCATAGATGAGAGTGAAGATTTACAACTTAAAGGGCCAGCAAATATCTTCAATAAAATTATGGAAGAAAACTTCCCTAACCTAAAGAGAGAGATGACCATGAATATACAAGAAGCCTACAGAACTCCAAACAGACTGGACCAGAACAGAAATACTTCCCGTCACATAATAATCAAAACACCAAATGTTCTAAACAAAGAAAGAATATTAAAGGCAGTAAGAGAAAAAGGCCAAGTAACATATAAAGGAAGACCTATCAGAATCACAGCAGATTTTTCACCTGAGACTATGAAGGCTAGAAGGTCCTGGGCAGATCTCATGCAGACTCTAAGAGAACACAAATGCCAACCAAAACTACTATATCCAGCAAAACTCTCAATCACCATAGATGGAGAAACTAAGATATTTCATGACAAAACCAAGTTTACCCAATATCTATCCACAAACCCAGCCCTAAAAAGGATAATAGGAGGACAACACCAATACAAGGAGGGAAACTTCACCCTGGAAAAAGCAAGATAGTAACCTTTCATCAAACCCAAAAGAAGTTAAGCAATCAAATTTAAAAAATAACGTCAAAAATGATAGGAAGTAACAATCACTATTCTTTAATATCTCTTAACATCAATGGACTTAATGCCCCAATAAAAAGACACAGACTAACTGACTGGATACATAAACAGGACCCTACATTTTGCTGCTTACAGGAAACAAACCTCAGGGTCAAAGACAAACACTACCTCAGAGTAAAAGGCTGGAAGACAATTTTACAAGCAAATGGTCTCAGGAAACAAGCTGGAGTAGCCATTTTAATATCAGATAAAATTGACTTTCAACCCAAAGTCATCAAAAGAGACTCTGAGGGACACTTCTTGCTGGTCAAAGGAAAAATACAACAAGAAGAACTCTCAATCCTGAACATCTATGCTCCAAATGCAAGGGCACCCTCTTTCGTAAAAGAAACTTTATTAAAACTCAAAGCACACATTGCACCTAACACAATAATTGTGGGTGACTTCAACACTGCACTTTCCTCAATGGCCCGATCAGGAAAACAGAAACTAAACAGGGACACAATGAAACTAATTGAAGCTTTGGACCAATTAGATTTAACAGATATATATATAGAACATTCTATCCTAAAACAAAAGAATATACCTTTTTCTCAGCACCTCATGGTACCTTCGCCAAAATCGACCATATAATTGGTCACAAGACAGACCTCAACAAATATAAGAAGATAGAACTAATCCCATGCCTCCTATCTGATCACTATGGAGTAAAAGTGGTCTTCAATAGCAAGAGACACAACAGAAAACCCACATACACGTGGAAACTGAACAATACTCTACTCAATGATACCTTGGTCAAGGAAGAAATAAAGAAAGAAATTAAAGACTTTTTAGAACACAATGAAAATGAAAACACAACATACCCAAATCTATGGGACACAATGAAAGCAGTGCTAAGAGGAAAACTCATAGCCCTGAGTGCCTTCAAAAAGAAAATGGAGAGAGCATACATTACCAGCTTAATGACACACCTGAAAACCCTAGAACAAAAAGAAGCTATTTCACCTAGGAGGAGTAGAAGGCAGGAAATCATCAAACTCAGGGCCAAAATCAATCAAGTAGAAACAAAGAGAACCATACAAAAAATCAACAAAACCAGGAGCTGGTTCTTTGAGAAAATCAACAAGATAGATAAACCCTTAGCCAGACTGACCAAAGGGCACAGAGAAAGTATCCAAATTAACAAACTTAGAAATGAAAAGGGAGATATAACAACGGAAACTGAGGAAATCCAAAAAAATCATCAGATCCTACTACAAGAGCCTGTACTCAACACAACTGGAGAATCTGGAGGAAATGGACAATTTCCTTGACAGATACCAAATACCAAAATTAAATCAGGACCAACTAGACCATCTAAACAGTCCCATAATGCCTAAAGAAATGGAAGGAGTCATAGAAAGTCTTCCAACCTAAAAAAGCACAGGACCAGATGGTTTCAGTGCAGAATTCTACCAGATCTTCAAAGAAGAGTTAACACCAATACTCTTCAAACTATTCCACAAAATAGAAACAGAAGGAACACTACCCAAGTCCTTCTACGAAGCCACAATTACGCTGATACCAAAGCCACACAAAGATCCAACAAAGAAAGAGAACTTCAGACCAATTTCCCTTATGAACATCGATGCAAAAATACTCAATAAAATTCTTGCCAACTGAATCCAAGAACACATCAAAACGATCATTCACCATGATCAAGTAGGCTTTATCCTGGGAATGCAGGGTTGGTTCAATATATGGAAATCCATCAATATAATCCACTACATAAACAAACTCAAAGAACAAAAGCACATGGTCATTTCATTGGATGCTGAAAAAGCATTTGACAAAATTCAGCATCCTTTCATGCTTAAAGTCTTGGAGAGAACAGGAATTCAAGGCCCATACCTAAACATAGTAAAAGCAATATACAGCAAACCGGTAGCCAGCATCAAACTAAATGGAGAGAAACTTCAAGCAATCCCACTGAAATCAGGGACCAGACAAGGCTGCCCCCTTTCTCCTTATCTTTTCAATATTGTACTTGAGGTACTAGATCGGGCAATTCGACAACATAAGGAGGTCAAAGGGATACAAATTGGAAAGGAAGAAGTCAAACTATCATTATTTGCAGACGACATGATAGTGTACCTAAGTGACCCAAAAAACTCCACTAGAGAGCTCCTACAGCTGATAAACAACTTCAGCAAAGTGGCAGGTTATAAAATCAACTCAAGCAAATCAGTGGCCTTCCTATACTCAAAGGATAAGCAGGCTGAGAAAGAAATTAGGGAAATGACCCCCTTCACAATAGCCACAAACAGTATAAAGTATCTTGGGGTGACTCTTACCAAACATGTGAAAGATCTGTGTGACAAGAACTTCAAGACTCTGAAGAAGGAAATGGAAGAAGACCTCAAAAAATGGGAAAACCTCCCATGCTCATGGATCGGTAGAATCAATATAGTTAAAATGGCCATTTTGCCAAAAGCAATATACAGATTCAATGCAATACCCATCAAAATCCCAACTCAATTCTTCACAGAGTTAGAAAGAGCAATTATCAAATTCATCTGGAACAACAAAAAACCCAGGATAGCTAAAACTATTCTCAGCAACAAAAGAAAATCTGGGGGAATCAGTATCCCTGACCTCAAGCAATACTACAGAGCAATAGTGTTAAAAACTGCATGGTATTGGTACAGTGACAGGCAGGAGGATCAATGGAACAGGATTGAGGATCCAGAAATGAACCCACACACCTATGGCTGAAATCATCCAATGGAAAAAAGATAGCCTTTTCAACAAATGGTGCTGGTTCAACTGGAGGTCAGCATGCAGAAGAATGCGAATTGATCCATCCTTGTCTCCTTGTACTAAGCTCAAATCCAAATGGATCAAGGACCTCCACATAAAGCCAGACACTCTGAAGCTAATAGAAAAGAAACTGGGGAAGATCCTTGAGGACATCGGCACAGGGAGAAAGTTTCTGAACAGAACACCAATAGCGTATGCTCTAAGAGCAAGAATTGACAAATGGGACCTCATAAAATTACAAAGTTTCTGTAAGGCAAAGGACACCATCAAGAGGACAAATCGGCAACCAACAAATTGGGAAAAGATCTTCACCAATCCTACATCAGATAGAGGGCTAATATCCAATATATATAAAGAACTCAAGAAGTTAGACTCCAGAAAACCGAACAACCCTATTAAAAAATGGGGTACAGAGTTAAACAAAGAATTCTCACCTGAAGAACTTCGGATGGCGGAGAAGCATCTTAAAAAATGCTCAACTTCATTAATCATTAGGGAAATGCAAATCAAAACAACCCCAAGATTTCATCTTACACCAGTCAGAATGGCCAAGATTAAAAATTCAGGAGACAGCAGGTGTTGGAGAGGGTGTGGAGAAAGAGGAACACTCCTCCACTGCTGGTGGGGTTGCAAATTGGTACAACCACTCTGGAAATCAGTCTGGCGGTTCCTCAGAAAACTGGGCACCTCACTTCCAGAAGATCCTGCTATACCACTCCTGGGCATATACCCAGAGGATTCCTCACCATGTAATAAGGATACATGCTCTACTATGTTCATAGCAGCCCTATTTATAATTGCCAGATGCTGGAAAGAACCCAGGTATCCCTCAACAGAAGAGTGGATGCAAAAAATGTGGTATATCTACACAATGGAGTACTATTCAGCCATTAGAAACAATGAATTCATGAAATTCTTAGGCAAATGGATGGAGCTAGAGAACATCATACTAAGTGAGGTAACCCTGACTCAAAAGGTGAATCATGGTATGCACTCACTAATAAGTGGTTATTAACCTAGAAAACTGGAATACCCAAAACATAATCCACACATCAAATGAGGTACAAGAAGAAAGGAGGAGTGACCCCTGGTTCTGGAAAGACTCAGTGAAACAGTATTCGGCAAAACCAGAACGGGGAAGTGGGAAGGTGTGGGTGGGAGGACAGGGGAAGAGAAGGGGGCTTACGGGACTTTCGGGGAGTGGGGTGGGGGGCTAGAAAAGGGGAAATCATTTGAAATGTAAATAAATTATATCGAATAAAAAAATTAAATACAAAGTATCTGTCATGTAGTTTAGGAAAGAAATTAGAAAAAAAAAAAAAGGCTAACTATCCCATTGTGACGTGGCATGAAAGCATGTGTAGAACTTAGGGGCCAGTGTTTGGGATAGGGCCTAATGGGAAGTGCTTTGGTCGTGATGGATCCACTCTCACGAGTGTACTGATGTGAAGAATAAAGGGTTTGCGGGTACAAATTCCATGTATTGCCTCCTCTAGCCTTTCTTGCCTTCTTCCATCATGTAGCATGAAGTCATAGACTCGATCCAGGACCTTGAACGCAACACTTCTAGACTCCAGAGCTGGGAGTCAATTTCTGTTCTTTAAAAAAAAAAAAAAACTTCTAAATTACATAGTCTTTTTTTTTTTTTTAGGAAACTTTGTATTGTTTCTAGAGTGGCTAACCTATGTTGCCTTCACAAAGATGTAGAAGGGTTACAATTTCTCCATAGTCTTACTTACATATATCTATACTAGTTTTTAAACTAGTATCATAACTAGGTCATCCTAACATATATGAGGTAAAATGCCATTGTGGTTTTTGTGAATTTCCTTGATGATTAGAAGTGTTGAATATCATAATACTTATGGACATTCATGTATATTCTTTTCATAATGTTTATTCATATTTTTAACTAATTTATAAATCATTTAATCTGTCATTTTGCTATTGAGTTGCCAGAGTTCTTTATGTATGCATGTGTGTGTGTGTGTGTGTGTGTGTGTGTATAAAATCAAATATATAGGGCTGGTTGCTCTCTCTCCATATGCAGGGTGACCCCAATTCTTCCTTTTTGCATCAATTCCTGACTCTGTGTTGTTTACTTAGGAGGTCCCAATAGGCTAAGACTCTCCCAAGTCTTACATTTGGTGCATTGGCCAGGAATCAACCTCCTGTGGGAACACTGGAGGGATGAAACAGAGGTCTCGAGTGCAGGTACCTTTTTTGTCTGTCTCACTGTTTGTTGAAGTCTGAGTCTGTAAGCCTATCTGAACTTTTGGTTCGCTTGCAAGTGTCTGGAAGGTTTGGAGAGCCTATGGTATCTGGCAGTGTTGCAACCACTGTGGGGACTGAAGGGCACTTCAGTATCCCCGGGAGAGGGCTGGGAAGGCTCTGCTCCTTCTAGAAACAGCAAGACAGTATGGTGGGAGCTGAGTCTTGCTTTAACCTGGTTTATCTGGTCTGTTTTGGCTCTGGTAGAGCTGGCTGAGCAGCTCTGTTATCTGGCTCCTGTCACGTGGGCAGGAGGACCTGGTTTGGTTCCATGCGGCTAGAGCTGGCTGACTGAGCAACTCTGTTCTGCATCCATGGAAGGGATGAACTGGGCCCGTGGAAAGGGCAAACTGTGTGTTGATTGTCTTTCTGTGTTCTCAGACTTGGACAGTCAGCTGTGGCAGGGTCAAGCTTTCTGTGTGGTAATTATTTTTTCCCATGTTTGTTGGTATCTTGTTCTGTGCTCTTGGACTTATATTGACTTAGACTGATGACATTTTTTGGATTTTGGACAGACTAGACTGAAAGGCAAGTTAGCTTCTCTCTGCTTCTCTGAATGATCCATGCATAGGGACCTTAACATAAACTACTGGGGCAATGGCTTTTATAGACCTAGCTAGGAAGAACAAAGTATGGATACTCTAGTTCTTCTTAGAAGGAGTAATAAAATACCCACAGAAGGTGATACAGATTGTGGAGCAGAGTCTGAAGGAAAGACCATCCAGAAATTACCCCACCTAATAATCCATCCCATATACAGTTACAAAACCCAGACACTATTGTGAATGCCCACAAGTGCTTGCTGACAGGAGCCAGATATAGCTGTCACCTGGGAGGCTCTGCTAGTGCATGACAAATATAGAGGGGGAATCTCTCAGCCAGCCATTGAACTGAGCACAGGGTCCCCAATGGATGAGATAGAAAAAGGACCAAAGGAGCTGAAGGGGTTTGCAGCGCCATACGAGGAACAACAATATGAGTCACAAAGTAGTCCCAGAGCTCGCAGGGACAAAACCATCAGCCAAAGAGTACACTTGGAGTTACCCATGTCCCCAGACATATTGGCAGCAGAGGATGATCTTGTTGGGCACCAAATGGGGGAGAGGCTCTTGGTCCTGGAAAGACTTGATATTGTAGTGTAGAGAAATACCAGGACAGGGAAGTGGGAGAGGGTTGAATGGGGAAGGGGGATAGCTTACAGGAATTTTGGGGGAGGGGACAACCAGGAAAGGGGACAACATTTGAAGTGCAAATAAAGAATATACCTAATTAAAAAAAAGAGATATCAGGAAAAAGCTTCAGAGGCTCGAAAGACAAGGTAAGTCATTGAGGGATTTAGTGCAGGTTGCTGAGAAAGTCTGCTATTACAGGGAGACAGAGGAGGAGAAGGAACAGAGAAGAAGAAAGAAAGTGACAGGGAAGTCCTGTCTAAAGTAGTTAGGGAAAGCAGAGAAGTGGGACTCTAACCAAAGAGAGACAGAAAACCCCTTGAAAAGGACCAGTGTGCACACTACAAGGAGAAAGGCCACTGGGCCTAAGAGTGCCCTAACAAATGGAAGCCAGGAGCAGGAAGTCCTTCCCAGGCCTTGGGAAGAACACCCCCAAATAGTGAAGGTGTCAGCCCTGGTAAAGACAGTGACTAGGGGAGATGGGGTTCAGAGCCCTTCCCGAACCCAGGGTAACTCTGAGAGTGGAGGGGAAACCACTCAATTCTTGGTGGACACAGGGGCTCAACACTTGGTCTTCCAAGCCAATGGTACCGTTTCCAAGAAAAGATCTTGGGTCCAAGAAGCCACTGGCACCAAAATATATTCATGGACTATCTGAAGAACAGTCAGTTTAGAGATGGGCCGGGTATCCCATTCATTTAGGGTTGCCCCGGACTGTCCCTACCCTCTGTTGGGAAGAGACATACTCTCCAAAGTGGGGGCCCAGATATACTTCTTACCTGACAGATCACAACTAACTGGCCCAAAACAAGAGCCCTCTGAGACTGACCCCTGCTAAAAGTCAAGGCTACCTGGTTTACAGATGAGATCTGTTTTCTCCACGAAGGTCAGAGTTGAGCAGGTGCTGCTGTGGTGGACGTCATACATGTCATCTGGGTAGAGCCTCTATCCCCTGGCACATCAATGCAGAAAACAGAGCTAATTGCCCTCATTAAGACCTTGGAACTTGGAGCCAGGAAGAAAATTAACACCCACACGGATAGCAGGTATGCCTCTGCCACAGCCCACACCCACAGGGAGATATGCAAAGAGAGAGGACTGCTCACATCAGAGGAAACAAACAGGAAATCTTGGACCTCTTGGATGTCCCAATGAAGCCAGCAACTGTGAGTATCATCCACTGTCCAGGACTCAGTGGCAATAACCAGACAGATCAAGTGTCTCTGTAGGAGCCTATCCCAGTTATGGGCCTGCAAGAAACACCTGCTGGGAAATGGGACTGGACTAAGGGATGGCTTCCCTTAAAATATATGGAAGAAAAAAGGGACTCAGATTGTTAGCCACCCTACTATTACCAAGAGAAGGAAGGATAATGGTGCACACAAGAAGGGAGAACTATGCTCCCCAGAAAGTAAGTAAAAGACTTACTAGGCCAAATACACAGATGGACTCATTTAGGGGATAAAAAGCTTGTCCAAGCAGTTAAGGTATCTAAAGTATATATAATAGACCTCAGGTTCTGGGCCAGAGATATAGTAGAACAGTGTAAGGTATGCCAGCAAGTGAATGCTTATGCAACAAAGAGTAAACAGGGCAAAAGACCTAGGGGAGAACAGCCTAGAGTATATTGAGAAGTTGATTTTACAGAAGTTAAGCCAGAAAAATATGGTTATAAATACCTTCTAGTATTTATAGATGTTTTCTCTGGATGTGTTGAGGCATTCCCCACTAAACAGGAAACAGCTACCATTGTAGTTAAGAAGATATTAAAAAAAAAATTCCCGAGGTTGGGAGTGCCCAAGGTAATTGAGTCAGAAAATGGTCCTGCTTTTGTCTCTTAAAGTAAGCCAGGGCTTGGCAGAGATATTGGAGACTAATTTGAAGTTCTATTGGGCATATGTTCCAAGAGCAGAAAAAATAAACAGAACCCTATGAAAGACCTTAACTAAATTGACCTTGGAGACTGGCTCAGGGTGGGTGATTCTGAGCCCAGAACAGCCCCTGCCATTTTAACCTGAAACCCCTTTGAGATCCTGTTTGGTACCCCAACTCCTTTGGTGTCCACTGGGCCCTCCCAAGAGGTATCCCGAAACATAAGATTTGGCCCAAACTGTCTGCCTTAAATGATCCAGGGATGCCAGAGACCCCTCACCACTTCCAGATTGGTGACTGGATCTATGTAAGAAGACATCAGGGACAGTCACTGGAACCCCGATAGAAGGGACCCTTCCTGGATCTGCTAGTCACCCCCACAGCCCTCACAGTTGATGGAGTTTCAGTCTGGGTGCACGTTTCCCATGTGAAACCTGCAGATGCCCTGCCCCCAAGAAACCCACGCTGGACAGTACAGAAGATAGACAATCTGTTCAAGCACAAGATCACTTGACCTTGATCATGACTGCCTGGTGGTACCTTTAGATTCTGGTTCCTTCCCCCATACTATATGCCTGCCCACCAAACCTGTTACAGCACTCACTGTCTCCCTTCTGATGGTGTTGATGGTGGCTGGGGCAGCCACCAGGACCTCTGCTTTGGTCTTACAAGGGGAAAATTCTGTCAGTCTGAGGGCAGCCATTGATTATCAGAAATAGTGCTGCAGAATAGGAGGGCTATGTGCTGCCTTAGCTGAGGAATGCTGCTTCTTTATAGACCATTCTGGGATTGTTAAAGAGTCGAAAGTCAAGATAAGAAAAAGGCTAGCCAAGTGAAAAAAGAGAGAGAACAGTCAGGGCTGGTTCGAGTCTTACCCTCATATCCACCCTGTTAGGACTCCTAATTGTTGACCTATGGCTCTTACATTTTGGACCACTTGGTCACTATTGTTAAGAAACACTTAGTACAGCTAATGATCTTAATGCAGAGATACAAAGAACTAGATACAGAAGATCAGGAGTGTGAGCTATCAGAATACCAGCAATTGCTTCAGGATTGAAGCATGCACAAAGAAAAGAGGGGAATGAAATGTCAGCTCAGGAACTTTGGAAGATTCCACCAGACACCCGGCCCCCTAGAAAGGAGGGGCTAAATTACATTCCTTAGACCATAGGGAAGTCCCTGTGGCTAGGGGAGATCCAGAGTTATTCGGAGACCATGAGCTACCTACCTTATTCCCTAATAACCAGTCAGTTTAAAGGTGACACTGTTCTACAAATCACATTGTGCCTAACAGTGGCTGCCCTGAGGACTGTATAAAGGTCCACTGAGTGGGCTATGCATGGTTATTCTCTCTCCATGTGCAGGGTGACCCCAACATGTTGGAACAATAAATTCCTCTTGCTTTTTGCATCAAAAAAATAAACCAAATATCTAGGGCTAGCAAATACATTCTCCTATTCCATAGATTGTCTTTCCCCCTGCTGATTGGGTTGTTCGCTGTACAGATGCTTTTGATTTTGCTGTCATACCACTTGTCTGAGAAGCACTTTTAAAGATTTATTTTATGCATGAGTGTGTTGCCTATACTATGTGATAAACCATACCTATATAGTGCCTGTGACTATTATGCAGGTGTTGGGAACCAGACCCAAGTCCCCTGCAATAGCATCCAATAATCTTAACTACAGAGAAATCTCTCTAGCTCATAGGATAATTATTTTAAAGAATTTTATTTTTGAAGTAATTATAGTCATAAATTGAATATAATAAGAATGTGATCCATGTATACTTTTCCCTTGTTTACTTTGGTAGTAAAGTAAATAAAGATAGTATAATATTATAGCCAGATTTCATATTTTATAGTTCATTGAGTATATCTGTATAATTATATGAAATCTTGCCATGTGCAGTTTTGGGTGATCACTATGATCATCAGGAGAGGCACATACTCTGACTTAACAATGGGTTACAAACTAGTAAACCTACTGTAACTTGAAAACATAGTAAGTCAATGATGAGAGAACACGGGTGCAGATATAAGGGAATACTTACATACTGCTAGTGGGAGCACAAACCAATCCAGCCATATTGGAAGTGAGTGTGGAGTTTCTTATAGAACTAGCAACAGATCTTCCATATAACCATCTAGGCTATTCCTGGGCGTTTCCTCAAAGGATCCCAGACAATATATTACAGATACATGCACATCAATGTCTGTTGCACCACTAGTCATGGCAATTAAGTTCTGGAACCAACCTAGGTATCCATTAATAGAGGAATAGACAGAAAAATTAATACATAGAAAATGGGATTTTTTTCCTGCCATACAGTGGAGGAGTTATGTCATTTGTAGGAATATGGATACAACTGGAGTTACTATTATTAAACAAATTAAGACAACATAAAGTTAAAATTTTTTCTTTCCTCTCATTTGCTTTTCCTAGATTTTATATAGATGCATAAAAACATAGATACATTTACATAATGATTTGAAATTATACATGACATGAATATAGTTCCTTAAAGGGACAAAAATAACCAATGGGAGAGATATGGGTCTAGAAAAAGAGTAGGAAAATATGGGGAAATATGCTCAACATACGATATATATATGTGTGTGTGAAAGCTTGAAACATTAAAACAGGAAAAGGTACTACACACGTAGAATATTATTGTATAGCTTATCTTGAAAGTGTTACAAATACTTATGTTAATATACAACTGTGCAAAGCAATCTAACACACTTTTTTTTACAGTAGAGTAATGAGAGCTGCATTTAATATATTGAATACTTGTATTTACAAAACCCTGGTCACACAGTCCACTGTCTACTGTTCACCTTGTATTTATGTGGAAAGCTGAAAGTTGTAGCTCATGACTACTGCTCATTCTCTTACAAGGACAAAATACCACTGCCAGCATGGAGTATTTTACTGAGAATATCAGTAATATTCATGAATGAGAAGAAATCACTAGCCAGACCATCTAGGTTAGTGATTGTCAACCTGTCCTGCTACCATGGGATCCTGCCAGGTGGTTCCCCTTAGACCATAATCTGTTGCCTGTTTAATTTTTAGTTCATTTTTATAAAGAAAACTTACATGCATGTGTCAATATGTGTCATTACTTGTATATAACCTTCTGAGATTGGTTTCATCATTCAGAGCATGATCCTCCATATACTTGCATATAGTCAACATCTTGTTTCTTTTTACTGTTATATGGCATTCCATGGAATGGTTAGTCACAAGTATTTAATGACTCAGTTGTTGAAGGGCATTGGGCTGTTTCCAGTTTGAGCTAATTAGAAAAAAGTTTCTATGACCATCGCTATGTAGAACTTTTTGAAATGTTTTGTTTGCTATCTGTATGTACCATTAAGTGAAATATAAGTCATGTTAAAGCAGACAATATTTAAAATATAGATTTCTTTACATTTATAAAATAATGCTTTTTTAAAAGGAAAAAAAAAAAGGAAACCATCTCAAACTGTTTAGGGCCGCTTTTCTCCTTTCAGAAAATGTAAAATCTTTTGAACTTACTCTAAGTTATGGCCATACATAAAATACCAACTACTTTCAAAAATTCATCTTCTTTTAGCTAAAAATAATGTATACTCCCATATGTGTCATGGGAAAGTGTTGGGCTCAGTTGGACATTTGTTTAGTCTATAAGAAATTGTGTAAATTTGCAGAGCACTGGAAGTATCTCCAAGCTTGTAGTAGTTGTAGAGTATAAAACAGGCCAGGGGAGAAGTTAAGATGCATTTCTCATCATCTGATGCAGTAAGAAAACTGTTGCTTCAAAAATTAGATTTTTCCTCTCTTATCTATATACTTATCTGTAACAGGTAAACACAGGGCTTTTGATGTATATATATATATATATATATATATATATATATATATATATATATATTTCAGATACCTATACTCTGTCAGGTATATACTGGAAAAGCATTCCCCCATTCTGTTTACTTGAATGGTACCCTCTGTTATTCAGCAGCCTTTGAATTTCATGTGGTCACATTTGTAAATTGTTGGTGTCTATATCTTTGGCTACTAAGACAGGCTTAGAGGTGAAGAATTGAAGAACACAGAATGCCTATACAAGTAAATAAAAATTTATAAATGAAACCAAAGTCATAATGTTACTTGCTGAGGCTTGGGCAAATGTTGGAGATAATGTCGTGACTATTTATTTAATAGAAGTTTTGCCCATGGCTAAGAGCCTCAGATGTCATGGGGATAGAAAAATAACTACGTTCAGGGTATTTTAGCAAGATAAAATTTTCACCCCATATATTAGTGTACTTGTGTTGCGGGAAATATTAAAAAAGTAGAGACGTCTTGTTCCTGCGCTTGTGCCTCTTACTCTGCCCTGGTGGCCCTGGGCAGCCATGCACTGGTGGGCAATGGTCTACCTGGTTTTATCTCATGGAGATTCACTGGCCTGGAGCTCCTGAAACATCTCCACCCAGATCGCTAGGTTCCCACTGGCCAGTTGCTACCATGCCAACCCTGTGCATCAAATCCCCCACGGCTTTTGTAGATCACAACACAAACTTAGTTCAGAAACAATGGTAACTCAATCTCTGGGCACAACAACTAAAACCTAATCTTGTAAACTAATAAAGCTAATAAAATCTGATCCCTCCAGTGGAGGATCCTTGAGGATCTGCCATGATACTAGGAAACTGTAGCAGCTACATCTTAACCCTCTGACATCTCTATTTTTTAAACATTTCCTGCAACAGGACTTTTAATTAATTAATTAATTAATTTTTTAGTTTTTTTAAGACAGGGTTTCTCTGTGTAGTCCTGGCTATCCTGTAACTCACTCTGTAGACCAGGCTGGCCTCAAACTCAGAAATCCACCTGCCTCTGCCTCCCGAGTGCTGGGATTAAAGGCGTGTGCCACCACTGTCCAGTATGAATTTTTATTTTTAATATTTCTGGTAACATAATTGGGCTAAAGCAACTCAATGAAAAGCATATACTGATATTTTTGAGTAAATCTTAAGAAAATGAACTCAGAGAACAATGAAATCTCCGAAGAGCAGGTCTGGTTCTTCACTTCTATTTCAGGTTTAGGAATGAAGGTGATCATTTGTAGAATTATAGTTTTTATTTGAACTAATAGAATAAATAACTGTGAGATGTTTGCTTTTACATTTGTTAATTATCAATATACTATCAAATGTAGGATGCTTGTAAGCTGATTTCATGTTGGCTTAACTGAGGATTTTCATACCTCAATGGCAGTGGTTGAACCATTATTAACTTTAAAATGGATTATAATTTCAGACATACCAAATATGTACATATACTGTATCAGTTAAATACAGTAATGATAATTTCTTGAGTAATATTTGATTCCAGTCACTATGCTAAATTCCAGAAGTATAGAAATACACATAATTTGAGCTATAAACACAATAACATTATAGCCTAACAGGAGAAAATTAGCTTAAAACAATTTCAAGAATAAAGAGAATGATAATCTCTAATTCTCAAGTTAATTTTTCTTTTTGTTTGAAATACAAAGAGAAACCTACTCATAACATCATTGTACAAGGGATATCATTACATTATAGCTAAAAACTGGAAGTAATTTTGAATTTAGGGGGAAAACCTGAATTCTTTAAATTATTTCTCAAGTTCTCACAATATCAAGTTCTTATAGGCAGCTTATAGTTTGCCCATTTTTGAGAGAGGAGAGTAAAAAAAGAAAAAAAATCAATCATTTTCCTCCTGTGTTTCAATATTCAGAAGTGACCCAATATTCAACTCACGTATTTCTCTAATAGTATTTTACCATCTTGCAGTTGAAACAAATGAATCATTTTTAGATACAAAGAAGAATCACTAAAACTAATACAAACAAATAATATGAATGGCCTGCTCTTAAGGTGATGCCTGGTATAATGCTTATGATTAATATAGGTCCCCAAATTCTGCTTAGCAAACACTGTTACTAGTTTTGATAGAGATAGGATCTTCAAACTCAAATCATTGGCTTGATGCAAACTAGTTTAGATTTCTGGATAGTTACATACTATGTTATATTTTAAATTTTAAAATGTTTTAATTGTGGTTCTTTAGATAGAATGGTGAAGATTATATACATATATATTTTATGTACACGTGAATAAACATATGGAAAAGAGATTCATTAAGTGATGTAATTAAAATGAACAGGAAGTCCCATACAAGTCTATCTGTAAGCAGGAGACCAGGGACATTAGGAAAGTGGCTCAGTGAAAATTACATGGGTAACTGTGAGTCTGTGTCAATAAACTGAGTGTTGGGGATCATTCTGTGTACTCTTGAGAACCAGAGATTTTTATGTATGAGGGCCACAGGGGATTGCCATCTAGCTCTAGAATGGAGAAGTAGAATTTTCCTTTCCTTGTCCTTTTTATTCTGCTCTGGCCTATGGCTGATTGGCTGGTGCCTGTCATCCTCATTAAATGCACAAACTCCTCTGGAAACACCTTCCAGACATACCTGACGCAGCTCAGTTGCTACAACCTCACACAAACCACCTGAATGTTTTATTTCTCAAAACAGAGCTAGGTCAATGCCTGCCAAAGCATGGAGAATATTAACTGCTTTATAAACTAGCTAACCCGCCATGCCTTTAGCCAGTCAAGTTACACCCTGGCTGAGCCAGCAAGCTTCTTGTCCGGCTCCCCATCCCTGACAGAGCTCTGTAAACCTTTGAAATTATATTTTGCATGCTAGGGAGGTAACTAATGGAGAAGGAACATGCTAGAAGCTTCAAGGTGAGATTTGTCATCAGGAAAACCAACCATGTGGTTTCAGGTTACAGCCTGCAGGTCCAAGAAAGGGAGAGAGCAACTAGAGATAGAAATGAGTCACCGATGGCCAGTGACTTAACAAACCATGCCCGGATAGTGATGCCTTTACAAAGACTTCTGAAGGTTGGTGACTATCCTGAGGCACTGGAAGGATGGCAAGCTACCCCTCCTCCACAGGCCTCAGTATTTCTTTTCCATGCATTTCTTATCTGGCTTTCCCTGAGATATAGTCCTCCAGAGATATCTATTTTACAGTAAACAATTCTCAGAGGCTTGAGAATCATTCTAACAACTTATCGAATCTGAAGAAAGGGAAAGAAATTCCTAAAGGGCACCCAGCTGGGCAGAGATGTGATAGCCTGGGCATCCCACTTGTAGCTATGGCTTGAGGTGGAGGCAGTCCTGTAGGGCTGAACTAACTAACATCTAGGCTCACTGACACTTAGAACTAGGGTCAGAATTAAGTTTGACATATTGCAAAAAGGCAGAACTAGTAGAAACGTGGACATATTTGGTGTCTGAAAACCCACGTGTGTTGTATTGGAGTTTCCCATTTCTCTGTTTAATTCAGGTGTTGCTGCTGTGATTGCTTTGACTAAAAATCATAAGAGGAGGTGGAGTTCTGAGCCAGTCAGCGCCTCAAGCAGCGTGACGAGCATCAAGACACATCTCTCCTTGTTTTTTGTCTATATGTGATGAGCAGCAGCTCTCTAAGCAGAAGCTATTCCTATTGTGTGCATTCCAGAGCAAAGGCAATGCACAGGGACAATGGAGAGACCACAGGCAACAACGAAGTTAGTCTCCTTATTAAGCTTTGGGCTTAGCTTTTTCCATGGAATAATATAGCTCCCTGCATTAGTTAAGGATCTGGTGATATGGAGTTAGGAATTTATTTTGAGAACTAGCAAACAGGACTTTGGTATGGTGTACAAGTAGAGTTATTGAGGGTCATCAGAGCTGAGGGAGGGATGGAGGAGGGCAGGGGTATTTGTTTCTCTCCCCAATTACATCTCCACCTCACCATGGCAGTACTTCCATCCAGAGCTGACATCCTGGGCTAAGAATCGCATGCATACCTGCACAGAGTGTGGACAAGGGGAGACCGAGATTTAGTGGGAGGTGGGATGGAAGGTTAAATGAACTTGCATGAGTTGTACATGCTGGCCCCTGACTTAGGAAAGGCAGGCTGCCACTTTATCCTTACTTATTGCTGTTTCTCTTGGGCTAACCTGAACTCCAAACTGGACAAGAGTCCTGGGAACTGACAAATACAAAAGTCCCATTGCTCTCATTGCAATTCAGGAAAAACCAACCCAAACCAACCAAGCAACCATAAAACGAACAACAGTGAAAATACAAAAACAGAAGCAACCCCACCCCATACCTCCATGCTCTACCATGAACTAGAGCTTGGCAACTAAGTCTCTATCTGCACTCAGAATCTGATGAGCCAAGAGGAAGTATTCATGACTATCAAGTTCCTCTTGCCTGCCTCAAGACTGAGACTGAGACTGAGACTGAGACCAAGACTGAGACTAAGACCAAGGCTGTATAGCATCAAACCTGATCTAGAACCTTGGGGCAAGATCCTTTCTTTGTAAACCCTGAAGCTGAGCTCTACGAAAACTCCTTTCCCCCCATTACCTCCTGTATGGTTTTTTAACCTGTCTTAGAACTTTGTATTTCCTTTCAAGGCTATATTGTATGCCTAGTCCCCATAGCAGAGTCTTTTGCTTTGAGAGAGTCAAGTGAAGAGGTTAGAGTATCACCAGAAGTCACAGAATCCTGATCAGACACATCATACCCCAACCAACTGATAAATTACATTAAGCAACACTTTCCTCATTATCTGTAAAGGAAATTGACCAGTTTCCAGATGTCTTGGATAGTTGAAATCTATACATTAATCTGCTTATACTTGTTGACTTGCAAGTTTACCAAGAGATACTTACATTTATTCCCAAACCAGCATATACCTGTTAAACCATTATGATTTACCTTGAAGTAATTGCATTTCACTCCACAGAAATTAAGTTGTCCTGTGGTTGCTTCTGATACATCTGTTTCTGCATTGGTTGGTTTCAGCAGCTGGATTCAGTTTGTGGTATTTTCTGTCTTATCAGAACTTACAGTATTATGCAGCTTTTCAGAGACCAGCACCATCTGGCCCCTCCATCCTCAGAAGTTTTATTTCAGCTGTGCAAGGTGTCTGCTATGAGCCCCTGGGGCACAATTACCACCAGGTCACTCCTCAGGGGTGAATTCTAGCTCTACAGGAGCCTTCCCACAAGCTTATGAATTCTAATAGACCTAACATATTCTCTTTGTTCATGAGCCCAGCATCAAATATGAAACAAAGGCAGACCCTGGTTGTACTAAATTTTCAAGAAGTAGGCTTCTAGCCAAAATTCGGTCTCAAGACAGAACACTCCAGCATCATTTTATATTATGGCTAAGACTCCCCATAGTCTTAGAATATTTGAACACATCACATCCAGCCTAGGTACTGGAGTTCTCATGACTTCCAATTGCCCTTACCAAAGGACTCCAGATTTTTATCCCATCCTCTATGACCCTACCACAGGTTATCATGTCCCTGGTTAAATCCCTCTGCCTCTCTTCTATATATAGGAATCTCTTTTTGTCACCTTCTGTGGTTTCAATTATCCAAGGCCAACCACTATCTGAAAATATTAAATGGAAACTTACAGAAACAATTCTTAAGTTCTAAGCTGTTCTGAGTAGGGTAGAGAAATCTTGTGCCTTCTCCCTCCATCTCACCCAGGACATGACTGCCATTTATTCAGTTACCCATGCTGTATACACTGTCTGCCTATTCTTCCCACAGTAGGCGTGTGGGTTATCATATTGACTTATTGCATAAACTTTGTTATTTAAAAATCATATCAAAGAAAATTTGGATATAGCCACAAATTTGTGGCTAACAAATTGTGGCTAAACTGCTTTATACAAACTGAAACCCATTGACTTAGTAGAAAATGAAAAACGACTGTATGTAAGGTGTATGGCAGGTTATCATAGCTCACTTTGCTCATGCCTAATATATATAGTAAATTTTATTTTACGTATGTTTGTACAGGAAAACCATAGTATATATAGAACTGTGGGATCTTGGAATGAGTTCCCTACAGATGAGGGAGACTACTCTCCCATACTCTAGTCATAGTTCTTGTGTTTCTTCTCGAGTTGCAGCTACACTCAGCAAGGCAAGTCTGACTTTGTACTTGTTAAGCTTTTTGTCCAGAAGGTTCTCTTTCTGCATGGCTAATTTCTGATCCTTCAAGTTATAGCCTATCTCTAAAAATGGGCCCTTTCCCATTTTGGAGAAACTGCCCAAGGGTTGCATTGTTTTTCTATAACTATGTTCATTTCTTACCTGTAATTTGCTAACATTTGGAACTACCTTGTTAACATTTGCTGATTTTCTTCTCTGGAGACTCCATCTATCTTCTCTATCTTGTTCACTCTCCCACCCCTTTCAGCAGTCTTTAAACAAAGAATGAATTTAGCTTTTAACAGGTTTAAAATATGCAAATCAATGCAAATTGACTACTTCTAGCTTACAAAGGAATCCAGAAACACAAAATACCTAAATATATGACTTTATTGTTCCAAGCTCACTTAAAGCAAGTCAATAATAGTGTTCACTGTATGCACCATTTCTGCACCACAGTACTTCATCTTTGAAAGAGGATTGGGCTGCTAAAGCCTTGTGCAGTTCTGATTCAAGACACTATCAATGCAAGACAGATACCATCAGGACAAAGAAGGGCTGCTGCAACACTGATATGTGTTGCCCAAGCAAATACACATTACAAATCTTGCAGCAAACACCCAGTCAACACTGTCTTAAAAGAAAACTATATGAAGTGATCCAAGATTTAAGGTAAAGTAGGAGTGTAAAATAAATGTCATTTTCTTCTAACAAAGTAACTATTAAATGATACTGGCTGAAAACACATTCTGTTGTTTAATATTGACTCATATTCTGTGTCAAAATGTATTGATGTCCATATGAATCTGAATTCTGGCTATTTAGGGCTATATTTCTTGTGTATGGAGTTGGATTTAATAAATTCCAACCTTTAAAGAGTTGTATTACATTAGAGTCTGCTGGAATTTCTTTTTGCTCCATATACTGGTTATTCTCTTTAGCCCAACAATGATATTATGAACAATATTGTTTTAAAGATACTTAATATTTGTCTCCATGAGACAGACTAATACGAAATGTTTATTCTGTTTCCTTCTTGCACAGACACACTCATGGTGGAAACTGGGTGGATGTGTGTCTCAGCCTTGCAACAATGTTTCTAACTGCCTACAGCCCCTATGCTACCCCACAGCCATCTTGTCACTCTGCTGAAGAGGTGGAGGGACCTGAGAGAATGGAGCTGATAAATAAGGGGGGCTGAAGTCCAATGCAGTAACCAACTTTATTCAGAGCCTCAGACAATTTATACTCATGAGTAACACTATCATGAGAACAAGTTGCATACAATCACATGGACAAGCTGCATGTGGCAAAAACCATGTCTTTTCCATAAAGGCATATAAAGGCTAGTTTTAACATTCAATTGAATAGCAACAGCATGCAATAATGAGTAACCTGAAATAAACTCACTCCTCTACACTGCACTTGGGAGAAGCATCAAAACATACTCCAAGAACAATTCTGTATGCTGAAGAAACTGAGGTCACAGAACTCTTGCTTGTCTTGGAGTGCTCTCACAAGCACTCAGAATTCTCTTGCACAACGTCATTCCTGGACTTTGTTCTTAAACCTCTGTTACAATCTCTCCCTTCTGAGAAAGAAGATTTGGACTGCTAAGTGTGCAGCCTTTATAGTCATTGTGCATTTTGTCTTAACTATTTGATAGGAGATGAAGAACTGACTTTTCCCCATCAACACCCCAAGTTCACTCAAAAATTGCTGGTGTAAAAGCAATAAAAGCTTGCTCACTATTCTACTCTGTCTCAAGGCCGTGATAGACCTTGGTTCATAGTCTGAGTCGGGGATTTGTAACATTATAAAATAGTATTCTATGCAGTAATTTGCAGATGTTTGGAAGACACACACACACACACACATTATATTTCTCAGATGGACATTTTTCAGGACTGTGTGTTCTAAATCACCTTGGGATGAACTGGAGAGAACACTGAAGTTACAGAAGAGATGTTACTTCTTCAGAGACTCTTGCCAGCATGTCATTCATGTGCATTGAATTTGAAAGCTGCAGACTCATCAGGCTCCCTTGGTGAGGCAAAGCTGCACATTTCCAGACTTTCTACCATTTAGTATAGGCACTCTTAAAGGTAGAAAACTTTCAAAGCTTTTCTACCTTTGCAGTCTTTTGCAAGGTCTTTCATCTTTGTAGAGATACAGAAAACTAGGGAGTCCATTGGGATTCCAGTAGATAAGGAGGTTTTTGTTTTGGTTTCTTTTTATCATGCAGTGAACTGTGTTGATTACAGAGGGGTTGGAGGAAGGGGGCAGTGAAAGGGCCCGGGATTACTGTGGAATCCTTTCCTTTTCAAATACCAGATATGGCTGTGAAAAGGGGAAAGAAGGGTACATTTTTAACCATCCTGCCTGGATGAAGATATTCCAGAGAACTTTGCCCTTCCCCTTTTCCTATCAGACTGTAGAAACAGTGGTATCAAGGAATTAGAATTTTCTCAGGATTCTCATAATGGGAAAGGGAAAAAGCTGAAGCACTGTGCCAGTTGGGGGCAGGATGAAGCCTGTCTCCCAGGGAGGGATATGGCTTAATTCTGAGAACTTTCCAAGCTGAGGCTGGAGCTGAGATGATGCTGATGGGTTGGGACACAATCTTACACCTCTTACTGTCTGTTTAAATCCCCATGTCATTTCAGGACCTTGGAAGATAGACTTGGGGTTCACCATACCTCTTTGTTCCTTTTTAATGCGACCATATTGAATAAATTATGTTATACTTTCTACTCTTGTTTAAATTTATCATTTGAGATTGGCAATCTAGATGATTTATTGCAGTGGCTAGGGCCCAGGCTCTGACATGAACAATGCCATTAACAGTTTGCAGGGATCTGGGGTTTCTGATTTTCAACTGTTCCTTACATTTTTTACTTGAGTGGTCATATTCTAAATGGGATTTTGACCAAAGCCAGGACCTTGGGCAAAATGGAAAAGTTATCTATTTAGAGATGCTTGCATATTTGTTTTGTGACTCAGGATTCTTTTTCCCTCCCTCCCTCCCTCCCTTCCTCCCTCCCTCCCTCCCTCCCTCCCTCCCTCCCTTCCTTCCTTCCTTCCTTCCTTCCTTCCTTCCTTCCTTCCTTCCTCCCTCTCTCCCTCTCTCCCTCCCTCCCTCTCTCTCTCCCTCCCTCCCTCCCTCCCTCCCTCCCTTCCTTCCTTCCTTCCTTCCTTCCTTCCTTCCTTCCTTCCTTCCTTCCTTCCTCCCTCTCTCCCTCTCTCCCTCCCTCCCTCTCTCCCTCCCTCCCTCTCTCCCTCCCTCCCTCTCTCCCTCCCTCTCTCTCTCTGTCTCTCTCTCTTCCTTTCTTTATTAATTCTCTTTATATCCTGATTGAAGCTTCATGTTTCCTTCCAGTCCCCCCCCCCAGCCTCTCTCCCCATCCCTTCCTCCCTTTTCTGAGGGGGAGATCCTTCCTGGGTACCAACCCTCCCTGGCACATTAAGTCACTGCAAGGCTAGGCACATCCTTTCCCAGTGAGGCCAGACAAGATGGCGCAGTTAGGGGATCAGGATCCATAGGCAGGCACAGAGTCAGGGTAAGCCCCTGCTCAGTTGTTGGGGCACTTGAATGAATCTGCTACACATGTGCAGGGGGCTGAGTCCACCCCGTGCATGCTCTTTGGCTGGTGGTTCAGTCTCTGGGAGCCTTCAATGGTCCAGGTTAGTTGACTCTGTCAATCGTTTTATGGAGCCCCTATCCCCTTCAGGTTCATTCTTATGGTACCCGCCTTGTAGTTCTGTTCTCCATTTCAATATTCCCCAGTTATATCACCAAAACCAAGTTTCCCACCAGTATTTTAAAAGAACAGTTATCATTTGGAGGATGAATAGAGTTTTTTTTAGACAAATCCCTGACTATTTAAGTTTACACTGTAGCTGAGCTGGGGAAAGCAGTGAAGTGGTAGAGTACTCAAGTAATGTGCATGAGAGATCCTGGGCTCAATCTTCAGCACAAAACCGCATTATAAACATGCACACATGGGCGATGTGATATGGCAGGCCAAATAAAGAGACAACTTCTAAACCTCCACTTTTAACTCTGCTTCTTAATCAGCATGGGCAGAACCATACAATCCTTTCATTGTAACACTCCAAACTTCTCTACTGTACTTTCACATGTATAAACACTCCAAACTTCTCATAGAACAAATCCACAATTTGAGTCTTATTGACATTTTTCAGGAATATGGAAAAAATATTCCAGGAGCCCAGGACCCCACTGGCTTTGCTAAGTTTACAAAATGAGGGTTAAGATGCTATATAGTCTCCAAAGATCTCTTAATGCATGCGAAGAAACAGCAACAAACAGAGAAGTACATCTGGGTAGATTCTTAAAACAATTCCATTTTGTTGAGAACACAAGTGTATGATTTGTTTAAAGCAAATTCAACCCTATTTCCCTGCCCCTCCAATTCTCATATCTCTTCCTACCATTCTATCTTTCCAACTCCATGTGCTCTTTTCTCTTTTAAAACCCCTGGAATGTATTTAGTGCTGCCTGTATGTGCATGAGTATAGGACCATCTACCGGAGCATGAGTAGCCTCCCTAGAGAAAATTGGCTCCCTTTCTCAGCACCTATCAATTGCCTACAACTCCTTAACTAGGGGTGGGACTTTGTGATCCCCTCCTCCATCTCTGGCTTGATCTTGTGCAGGTCTTGTGCATAAAGTCATAGCTGTTGTGAGGTTCATGTGTGCAATGGCCTTGCCCTATTTGGAAAATACGGCCTCACAGTAGCCCCCACTACCTGAGGCTCTGAACTTCATGAGGAGGGAATGCGATATGATGTGGTAAAACCTCCATTTGGGGCTGAGTCATTTTCCCCCTCTGGCATAACTTTCTTAATTATCAATCATGGACACACTAACATTTTCACCCATTGATAGGATCAGTGGGAATACAGCATCATTCCTTGTCCTTGCCAAAGGAACCTAATGAAACTCCTGGCATAAGGAAACAGCAGACAAACCCTACTGAGATATTCTATAAAATAGCTGGCATGAGATCTTTACAAATATCAAGGCCATGAATGTCACAGAGATGTAGAAGACTAAAGAAAAATGACAATTTAATCTAACTTTGGTATCCTATACCAGCTGGTTTTTCTGTGATGGGAAGAACTGACAAAACTGAGTGGGGTCTCAGAAGTATGTAGCACTGCTAATAATGATTCTGAGGGTCCTATTGTAGTTCTTGGGAAAATGCACTAGTTTAAATTCTTCAGGGTCCATTTCCTTCAAACAAGCACTAAATATGCCTTAGCTAAACTCTCTCTCTCTCTCTCTCTCTCTCTCTCTCTCTCTCTCTCTCTCTCTCTCTCTCTCTCTCTCCCCCTTCCCTCTCTCCCTCCCCCTTTGTACCCCTGCCCCTCTCAATTCTCTCCAACTTCTACTTCTTCCCTGAAAACCTTTAGAAAACTTAAAATTATTGTGTAAAGAACTTTAACCCTGAGCCACTTGATTTGTGTAAAAACTGATACTGTGCATACAGAGGGCTAGCATGCTTTCTGCTATTCAGCAATGCTAGCAATAACAATAAAGCTTGAGGGTAGTGCTGGTCTGAACTGTAACAGGGAGGCCATATGTGTGATATTGGAGTCACTCGTTGAGAGAGACTCTGAATGAAGCTTGAGCAGCCTCCCATTCAGGATATGTCCAGATAAGAACAGGAAGTGAGGAGAGAAGAGGGTCGTTTTCCCCTGGTTATCTACTCATGCAAGGATCATGGTAGGTAGGCATTTGAAAGGGTGAATTCTACAGGTTCAAAGGTGAATGAACATTTAGAATGATCCCTAAGGAGTTGGAAACTGCTCTGAGCTTCAGTTCTTACCAGAGAGGAGCATTTTCAACACTCAAGAGTGGGCCCAGAAATTGCTACTTCCTTGAAAGAAAAGTTTAAGGGCAATTCTCTCTACTCAAGACCTTCGTACTTCTTCATATGATGATTTGAATGCACAGATAAACTTATAGTTATTTTAATTCTTAAAAAATTTCTGATAGTATAAATTAGTTATATAGTAATAGGATTATTGTGACACTTTCATGCATATATATAATGTATTTTGATAATGTTTACCTCATTGCCTTCTCTTTTCTACTCTTGCTAATCTCTTTCCTTTGATAAACAGGAACATGGGGACCTTACTTTGAGAGCACCATTGAAGATGAATGTCTTCTCCTCCCCTATATACCAGTAACTACCTTTAAGTGCAGGAACTCATAAACCCATCCCACTCTGTGACAGGATGTTGATAGTCCCAGTTTTATTTGAGTCTTGCTCAGACAATAAAGCTGCTATGAGTTAAAAAAAGGAGTGGCCATTGTAGTGGTTTGAATAGGTTTGGCTCCCCATATATTCATGTGTTTGAAGGCTTGACTTATGAGGCTTGTAAGGCCCTATTATGAGATATGGCCTTATTGGAGTAGGTTCACCTTATTGGAGGAAGTGCATCACTGGTGGAGGTGGGTTTTGAGTTACTTCCAGTCAGAGAACCTCCTCCTTGCTGCCTTTAGATCAAGATATAGAACTCTTAGTTCCCCCAAGACAATGTCTGCCTGTATGCTGCCATGCTTCCTGCCATGATGATAATGGACTGAACCTCTGAACCTGTAAGCCAACCCCAATTAAATATCTTCCTTATAAGAGTTGTCTTGGTCATGGTATCTCCTCCCAGCAATAAAACCCTAATGAAGACAGAAGTCATGCCATATCCAGAAGAAGTATTCTAGAACACTCTACTCCTTTCTCTTATTCTTACTTTCTTCCTACTCTGTTCTTTTCCATGCTATTACCTACACCTTAGAAAGTTGATGTATATAGTTCATGGCTGAGCATTCAACAGTCACTTATTCTTAGCATTTTTTTTTTACCAGTTATGAGTCCTATAGTTATTACTACTCATTCCAAACAGTAGCTTTTCTGACAAAAGTGGACAGTGGCATTAATATATGAACACAAATATTTGGAAGGGAATTTGACAGATACATCACATCAAGTGGCCACTTCACTAGGGCCATGAGTTTTTGACCAGGTTTACAATATCAGATGTGAATTACCTCCCATAGTGCAGGCCTCAAATGCAATCAGAAAGCAGTTGGTTATTCCTATGATAGACTTGCCACTATTGCACTAGTGAGCATGTACTGCCTAGCAAGTCATTAATGTAATATCCAGGGTCCACAGTTAACAAAGACTGTTGACATTACTATGGATGACAAGGCATGTACACCAAAAGGAGCATGCCATGGTTGTCTCTGGAGGGACCCTGACAGAGCCTTACAAATACAAATAGGTAGATGCTAGCAGCCAACCATTGGTCTGAGCGTGGGGTCCCCAATGGAGGAGCTGGAGGGTGGGCCAACTGAGCTGAAGGGTTTTACAACCCCTTGGGAAGAGCAACAGTGTTGGCCACCCAGATGCCCAAGGACTCCCAGGGACTAAACCATCAACTAAGGGGTACACATAGTTCAAGCCAAAAATGTGGCAAAGGAATGCCTTGTTGGGCATCAGTGGGAAGAGTGGTGCTTGGCCAGGTGAAGGCTCAATAGGTGCCCCAACAAAGGGAAATTGAGGGGGAAGGTATGAGTGGGTCGGGTAGAGGGGCATGGAGGCAGGGGGTGGGAGGAGGGATTAGGGGTCTTTGGGGACAGGGTGGGGGGAATTGGGAAAGGTTTTACCATTGGAAATGTAAATGAAGATGATATTCAATAAAGAAAGAAAGAGAAAGAAAGAATGAATGAAAGAGAAAGGAGGAAGGAAGGAAGGAAGGAAAGAAAGAAAGAAAGAAAGAAAGAAAGAAAGAAAGAAAGAAAGAAAGAAAGAAAGAAAGAAAGAGAGAAAGAAAGAAGAAAGACTGTTGACAATTCTTCCCCAGCAGTTGGCATAGCACCTCCTGGCACTATGAGGGTTGGCCATCAGAACCTGAGTTTGTAGTTAGTCCCAGCTTGATTTTTCTACATCTTGTGATGAAAGCTTAAGGGGCATCCAGCCACAGGATCTTACTAGTTGGTTTCTCTAAGGCTTATTCTGACTTCTTTTCTTTTGCTACCCTTTATCCTTTCTTTCCTATCGATCCTCTACCCCTTTCTCATTTCCATTTTGAGAACACTTAATATCCTATATTTTGTTCAATTTTTTTCTACAAAATCTGTACTTTTCTAGCCCTCAGAATGTCTTGCATATTGATTGCAAATGTAGGAAGTGGAGAGCTTAAGGACATTTAGTGACCATCATCTGATGAACACTCACCAATACAGTTGCTTGCTGTACATCAAGTACACACAAAGTCAATGCTTGTCTCCTCCAGATCATGTATTGAAATTCTAACCCCAGTATGATGACATTTGAGGGGGCTGAGGGGCTTTGTAAGGTGATTATGTCATGAGGGTGGAACTTTCATGAATTTAATTAGTACTACATAAAGCAGCTCCTGAGAGTTCTCTTCCTTCTATATTGTGAAGGCGAAGAAAGAAGATACACCATGTGAAATCAGAAAGTGATTTATCAGACACTAAACCTGACTTGATCTTACATGTCACAGGATCCAGAAATGCAAAAGAAAAACTTTTGCATAAACTACTCAATGGGTATCACTTTGTTATCTTTGTCCAAATAGACTGTAGCAGATGGGGCCATGCCTTCTGGTGTTTACAGATGTAGGGTTAGGTTTCCTTTTATCATTTTCTTTTTTTGTCCTCTCTCTCTCTCTCTCTCTCTCTCTCTCTCTCTCTCTCTCATACTGTTTCTTCCTTCCTCTGCCCCCCTTCTTCCTTCCTTCCTTCTTTTTTTTCTTATTTTCATTTTTAAGACAATGTATCCTTGGGTATCCCTGACTGTCCTGGAACTCACTCTATAGATCACACTGGCCTCAAACTCACAGCGATATGCCTGCCTCTGCCTTCCCAGTACTGGGGTTAAAGATATACACCACCACCATCCCTGAGAAAATCAGCTTTTAAAGGGAAGGTTCATTGGGACTCATGTTTAAGTCCATGGCTGGTTGGCGTCATTGCTTGTGTGTGTGTGTGTGTGTGTGGCAGGGCAGAACCCCATGGCTGGGAACATGTTATAAAACTAAGCCATTTACTTCACATCAGGGAAGAGTGAAGAAAAAGACAGGGTTTGGCAAATGCATGTCTCTAATGAAAGACTTCCTCTTGGTCCCATCTTTTAATTCTGCTTCCTCCTAATGGTTCCAAAGTCCAGGACCAAATCTCAAATTTCACATGGGACTTCAAAGGACTTTCCAGATTTTAACAGTAGCATATTTTTCCCTCTAAAGACATGTTTCATAGTTAGTCTCTCTCTTTCCAAGCTAATATTGATATATATATTTCTATGACATTCTTTGGAAATACATTGGAATGGTTTATCCACTTTCTACCAGTATTTATAAATGAGGCAGCATCTTAGGCTGGAACATTAATCCATATTTTGGGGCATGGAGAAATCATAAGTAATTCACTTACCCAATGCTGTTTAATGCAAAGAGCATTTTATAGCACCTTTTTTATCAATTCAAATATATCTTTCTTAGAACCCAAGTTTGGGAGTCCTAGGGTGAGGAATTGTACAGGTGGCTAACTTTCTAATACAGGGAAAGGTATTCAGTGTTGGGAGAATGACATGACTGCCCCAGGAAAGTTTACTACTTCTGGGAAGACAAAATAATTGCAGAAGAACCAAAGTTACATGTAACTGGTCTTTGGCTCTAGGCTTCAGTTTAATATCTGTTGGGTAAGTGCATGGTGATCAAGCTGATTTTTCTCCATAGTCTCTATCTGTAACTCACAATATTTTATTTAAAAATATTTATTTTATTTAATTCAGTGTTTTACTTCCCTATTTCTCTGGATATGATCTGAGAGACTAATAATCAAGATGATGTCATAATGTGTTCCTTGTTTCTCTATGATTTAGAGATAAGGACTACATCAGAGATGCTAGTGTATTTGCTTCACACCTCTGACTTGTGGCAAAAGAATATATTCTTTTGTAAAACGATGGCTTCTATCAAGTGTATGAGTTCTTGCAGCTGTCCTCTGATAAATGAAAGGTCACACAATTGTCTGTTAGAAGAAATGTCCATGTTTCTGACCACTATTCCTGTCTAAAGTGTATTTTCTAATGTTAAAGGGTTAGTTAAATGAATTTTATGTCTTAACTATAACATCAGTGTTATTGAATCAAAAGTTAAGTAGCCAATACAATTGTGCATTTTTATGTAAAGGAATTCATGGCTTGAAAAAACTACTATACCCAGCAAAAATCTCAATCACCATAGATGGAAAAACCAAGATATTCCATGACAAAACCAAATTTATACAATATCTTTCCATAAACCCAGCCCTACAAAGGATAATAGGGGAAAAACACTAATACAAGGAGGGAAACTACACCCTGGAAAAAGCAAGATAGTAACCTTCTTTCATCAAAACCAAAAGAAGATAACCAATCAAATATAAAAAATAACATAAATAATGACAGGAAGAAATAATCACTATTCCTTAATATCTCTTAACATCAATGGACTCAATTCCCCAATAAAATAACAAAGACTAACAGACAGGATGTGCAAACAGGGCCCTACATTTTGCTGCATACAGGAAATACACCTCAGGGTCAAAGACAAACACAACCTTAGAGTAAAAGGCTGGAAGACAATTTTACAAGCAAATGGTCTCAGGAAACAAGCCGGAGTAGCCACTCTTATATCAGATAAAATTGACTTTCAACCTAAAGTTGAAGTCAAAATCAATCAAAAGAGACACGGAAGGGCACTTCTTGCTGGTCAAAGGAAAAATACACCAAGAAGAACTCTCAATCCTGAAAATCTACGCTCCAAATTCAAGGGCACCCTCATTCGTACAAGAAACTTTACTAAAGCTCAAAACACACATTACACCTAACAGAATAATTGTGGGTGACTTCAACACTCCACTCTCCTCAATGGACCGATCAGGAAAACAGAAACTAAACAGGGACACAGTGAAACTAATTGAAGCTTTGGACCAATTGGATTTAACGGATATATATAGAAAATTTCATCCTAAAGTAAAAGAATACACCTTTTACTCAGCACCACATTCTCCAAAATCAATCATATAATTGGTCACAAGACAGACCTCAACAAATATAAGATCAAACTAATCCCATGCCTCCTATCAAATCACTATGGAGTAAAATTGGTCTTCCATAGCAACAAAAACAAAGGAAAGCACACTTACACATGGAAGCTAAACAATACTCAATGATACCTTGGTCAAGGAAGAAATAAAGAAATCAAAGACTTTTTAGAATTTAATGAAAATGAAGACACAACATACCCAAATCTATGGAACACAATAAGATCAGTGCTAAGAAGAAATTTCATAGACATGAGTGCCTTTAAAAAGAAAATGGAGAGAGCATACACTAGCTGCTTAAGGGCACACCTAAAAGCCCTGGAACAAAAAGAAGCTAATTCACCCAGGAGGAGTAGAAGACAGGAAATCATCAAACTCAGGGCTGAAATCAATTAAATAGAAACACAGAACCATACAAAGAATCAACAAAACCAGGAGCTGGTTCTTTGAGAAAATCAACAAGATAGATAAACCCTTAGCCAGACTAACCAGAGGGCATAGAGACAGTATCCGAATTAACAAAATTAGAAATGAAAAGGGAGATATAACAACAGAAACTGAGGAAATTCAAAAAACCATCAGATCCTACTACAAAAGCCTATACTCAACACAACTGGAAAATCTGGAGGAAATGGACAATTTCCTAGACAGATACCAAACAGCAAAACTAAATCAGGATCAAATAGATAATTTAAACAGTCCCATAAACCCTAAAGAAATAAAAGGGATCAGAGAAAGTCACCCAACCAAAAAAGCACGGGACCAGATGGTTTTAGTGCAGAATTCTATCAGACCTTCAAAGAAGAGTTAACACCAATACTCTTCAAACTATTACACAAAATAGAAACAGAAGGAACACTACCCAATTCCTTCTACGAAGCCACAATTACGCTGATACCAAAGCCACACAAAGATCCAACAAAGAAAGAGAACTTCAGACCAATTTCCCTTATGAACATCGATGCAAAAATACTCAATAAAATTCTTGCCAACCGAATCCAAGAACACATCAAAACGATCATCCACCATGATCAAGTAGGCTTTATCCCGGGAATGCAGGGTTGGTTCAATATACGGAAATCCATCAATACAATCCACTACATAAACAAACTCAAAGAACAAAACCACATGGTCATTTCATTGGATGTTGAAAAAGCATTTGACAAAATTCAGCATCCTTTCATGCTTAAAGTCTTGGAGAGAACAGGAATTCAAGGCCCATACCTAAACATAGTAAAAGCAATATACAGCAAACCGGTAGCCAGCATCAAACTAAATGGAGAGAAACTTGAAGCAATCCCACTGAAATCAGGGACCAGACAAGGCTGCCCCCTTTCTCCTTATCTTTTCAATATTGTACTTGAGGTACTAGCTCGGGCAATTCGACAACATAAGGAGGTCAAAGGGATACAAATTGGAAAGGAGGAAGTCAAACTATCATTATTTGCAGACGACATGATAGTCTACCTAAGTGACCCAAAAAACTCCACTAGAGAGCTCCTACAGCTGATAAATAACTTCAGCAAAGTGGCAGGTTATAAAATCAACTCAAGCAAATCAGTGTCCTTCCTATACTCAAAGGATAAGCAGGCTGAGAAAGAAATTAGGGAAATGACCCCCTTCACAATAGCCACAAACAGTATAAAGTATCTTGGGGTGACTCTTACCAAACATGTGAAAGATCTCTATGACAAGAACTTCAAGACTCTGAAGAAGGAAATGGAAGAAGACCTCAAAAAATGGGAAAACCTCCCATGCTCATGGATCGGTAGAATCAATATAGTTAAAATGGCCATTTTGCCAAAAGCAATATACAGATTCAATGCAATACCCATCAAAACCCCAACTCAATTCTTCACAGAGTTAGAAAGAGCAATTATCAAATTCATCTGGAACAACAAAAAACCCAGGATAGCTAAAACTATTCTCAGCAACAAAAGAAAATCTGAGGGAATCAGTATCCCTGACCTCAAGCAATACTACAGAGCAATAGTGTTAAAAACTGCATGGTATTGGTACAGTGACAGGCAGGAGGATCAATGGAACAGGATTGAAGATCCAGAAATGAACCCACACACCTATGGCCACTTGATCTTCGACAAAGAGGCTAAAAACATCCAATGGAAAAAAGATAGCCTTTTCAACAAATGGTGCTGGTTCAACTGGAGGTCAGCATGCAGAAGAATGCGAATTGATTCATCCTTGTCTCCTTGTACTAAGCTCAAATCCAAATGGATCAAGGACCTCCACATAAAGCCAGACACTCTGAAGCTAATAGAAAAGAAACTGGGGAAGACCCTTGAGGACATCGGTACAGGGAGAAAGTTTCTGAACAGAACACCAATAGCATATGCTCTAAGAGCAAGAATTGACAAATGGGACCTCATAAGGTTATAGAGTTTCTGTAAGGCAAAGGACACCATCAAGAGGACAGATCGGCAACCAACAAATTGGGAAAAGATCTTCACCAATCCTACATCAGATAGAGGGCTAATATCCAATATATATAAAGAACTCAAGAAGTTAGACTCCAGAAAACCGAACAACCCTTTAAAAAATGGGGTACAGAGTTAAACAAAGAATTCTCACCTGAAGAATTTTGGGTGGCGGAGAAGCATCTTAAAAAATGCTCAACTTCATTAGTCATTAGTGAAATGCAAATCAAAACAACCCTAAGATTTCATCTTACACCAGTCAGAATGGCTAAGATTAAAAATTCAGGAGACAGCAGGTGTTGAAGAGGGTGTGGAGAAAGAGGAACACTCCTCCACTGCTGGTGGGGTTGCAAATTGGTACAACCACTCTGGAAATCAGTCTGGCGGTTCCTCCGAAAACTGGGCACCTCACTTCCAGAAGATCCTGCTATACCACTCCTGGGCATATACCCAGAGGATTCCCCACCATGTAATAAGGATACATGCTCTACTATGTTCATAGCAGCCCTATTTATAATTGCCAGATGCTGGAAAGAACCCAGGTATCCCTCAACAGAAGAGTGGATGCAAAAAATGTGGTATATCTACACAATGGAGTACTATTCAGCCATTAGAAACAATGAATTCATGAAATTCTTAGGCAAATGGATGGAGCTAGAGAACATCATACTAAGTGAGGTAACCCAGACTCAAAAGGTGAATCATGGTATGCACTCACTAATAAGTGGTTATTAACCCAGAAAACTGGAATACCCAAAACATAATCCACACATCAAATGAGATACAAGAAGAAAGGAGGAGTGGTCCCTGGTTCTGGAAAGACTCAGTGAAACAGTATCCGGCAAAACCAGAACGGGGAAGTGGGAAGGGGTGGGAGGGAGGACAGGGGAAGAGAAGGGGGCTTATGGGACTTTCGGGGAGTGGGGGGGGGCTAGAAAAGGGGAAATCATTTGAAATGTAAATAAATTATATAAAAATAAAAAAAAAGAAGAAGAAAAAAAAAGAAACAGAAGGAATACTACCTAACTTGTTCTACAAAGTCACAATTATGCTGATACCAAAACCACACAAAGATCCAACAAAGAAAGAGAAGTTCAGGCCAATTTCCCTTATGAATGTTGATGCAAAAATACTAAATAAAATTCTTTCCAACCAAATCTAAGAACACATCAAAACGATCATTCACCATGATCAAGTAGGCTTCATCCCAGGGATGCAGGGATGGTTCAATATATGGAAATCCATTAATGCCATCTACTACATAAACAAACTCAAAGAAAAAAACCACATGATCATTTCATTAGATGCTGAAAAACATTTGACAAAATTCAGCATCCTTTCATGATAAAAGTCTTGGAAAGATCAGGAATTCAAGGCCCATACCTAAACATAATTAAAGTAACATACATCAAACCATTAGCCAACATCAAACAAAATGGAGAGAAATTTGAAGCAATCAATCCCACTAAATTCAGGGACTAGACAAGGCTGCTCTCTCTCTCCATATCTTTTCAATATAGTACTTGAAGTTCTAGCTAGAGTAATTAGACAACATAAGGAGGTCAAAGGGATACAAATTGGAAAGGAAGAAATCAAACTATCACTATTTGCAGATGATATGATAGTCTACTTAAGTGACCCAAAAAACTCTACCAGAGAACTCCTACAGCTGATAAACAACTTTAGCAAAGTGGTTGGTTATAAAATCAACTCAAGCAAATCAGTAGCCTTCCTATATTCAAAGGATAAGTAGGCTGAGAAAGAAGTTAGGGAAATGGCTCCCTTAACGATAGCCACTAATAATATAAAGTATCTTGGTGTGACTCTAACCAAACAAATAAAAGATCTATATGATCAGAACTTCAGGTCTCTGAAGAAGGAAATCACAGAAGCCCTCAGAAAATAGAAAAATCTTCCATGCTCGTGGATTGGCAGGATTAAGATAGTTAAAATGGCCATCTTGCCAAAAGCAATATACAGATTCAATGCAATCCCCATCAAAATCCCAACTCAGTTCTTCATAGAATTAGAAAGAGCAATTCTCAAATTCATCTGGAATAACAAAAAAACCTAGGATAGCTAAAACTATTCTCAACAACAAAAAGAAATTCTGGGGGAAGCAGTATCCCTGACCTCAAGCAATACTACAGAGCAATAGTGTTAAAAACTGCATGGTATTGGTACAGTGACAGGCAGGCAGATCAATGGAACAGGATTGAAAATCCAGAAATGAACCCACACACCTATGGCCACTTGATCCTTGACAAAGGAACTGAAATCATCCAATGGAAAAAAGATTGCCTTTTCAACAAACGGTGCTGGTTCAACTGGAGGTCAGCATGCAGAAGAATGCGAATTGATCCATCCTTATGTCCTTGTACTAAGCTCAACTCCAAATGGATCAAGGACCTCCACATAAAGCCAAACACACTGAACCTAATAGAAGAGAAACTGGGCAAAACCCTTGAGGACATGTGCACAGGGGAAAAGTTCCTGAGCAGAACACCAATAGCTTATGCTCTAAGATCAAGAGTTGACAAATGGGACTTCATAAAATTACAAAGTTTTTGTAAGGCAAAGGACACTGTAAGCAGACAAAATGGCAACCAACAAATTGGGAAAGGATCTTCACCAACCCTACATCTGACAGAGGTCTAATATCCAATATAAACAAAGGACTCAAGAAGTTAGACCCCAGAGAACCAAATAACCCTATTAAAAATGGGGTAGAGATCTAAACATAAAATTTTCACCTGAAGAAATTTGGATGGCTGAGAAGCACCTTAAGAAATGTTCAACATCATTAGTCATTAGGGAAATGCAAATCAAAACAAGCCTGAGATTTCACCTTACACCAGTCAGAATGGCTAAGTTTAAAAACTCAAGAGATAGGTGTTGGTGAGGATACAGAGAAAGAGGAACACTCCTCCACTGCTGGTGGGATTATAAAATGGTACAATCACTCTAGAAATCAGTCTGGTGCTTCCTCAGAAAGCTGGGCATGACACTTCCAGAGGACCCTGCTATACCTCTCCTGGGCATATACCCAGAGGATTCCCTGGCATGTAATAAGGACACATGCACCACTATGTTCGTAGCAGCCTTACTTATAATAGCCAGAAGCTGGAAAGAACCCAGATGTCCCTCAATGGAGGAATGGATACAGAAAATGTGGTATATTTACACAATGGAATACTACTCAGCAATTAAAAACAATGAATTCATGAAATGTTTAGGCAAATGGTTGGAACTGGAAAATATCATCCTAAGTGAGGTAACCCAATCACAAAAGAATACACATGGAATGCAATCACTGATAAGTGGATATTAATTAGCCCAGAAGCTCTGAATACTCAAGACACATTAGCATATCAAATGTTTCCCATGAAGAAGGAAAGAGAAGGCCCTGGTCCTGGAAAGGCTTGATCCAGCATTGTAGGGGATTACCAGGACAGAGAAAAGGGAGGGGGTGATTGGGGAATGGGTGGACAGAAGAGGGCTTATGGGACATATGGGGAGGGGGGAACTGGGAAAGGGGAAAGCGTTTGGAATGTAAACAAAAAATATAGGATAAAAAAGAAAATCTGCCCATCATATCAGACTCTATGGCCAGCAATGAAATATACTGCCACGTGGTGAGCAGGTAGGATGCAATGAGAAAGAATCTGGTTCTCTTTCCTGATGATTCTGTTTTGTGTATTTTTGGTAGGATTTAGTTCCATTGTGGGAGATGCCATAAGCATCTGAAGGATCAACTGCAATATGTAGCTGTGGATTAGATCAATGAACCCTTCTTAAGGGGAGGGTAGGATGGTGACAAAATAAAGAAAACCATACCAAAAATGGCTCTGTTACCATGTGATAAAATCTTCCACACAAACCTGGTAGACTGAATTTATGTCTGACAAGAACTCTCACCTTGAACTCTATTCTTTCCATCAGGCTTCCAGCAGGCTGAGGACCTCTATTGCTCTTGACATGATAAATCATAGAAAGCACCTTGTGTATATCTGCCAGACTGTTATAAGCCATAATGGCTCTGAGCATCAGGACAGCTTCTAGACAGGCAGTTCATGTCACAAACACCACTTTTGCTTCTCAAAGACAAGTTACTTTGTAAGCGGTAACGAGGACTTTCTAGTCAATGGTGGGCCCTTACCACATTGCTTAGTTCTTCCAAAAGAAAAATAAAATAAACAACTGGTTGTTGTTGACCAATTATGTGGGGAGTCTATTTTGAAAACTTAACTTCATTTATGTTACACTTGGAAGTGAAATGTCCCCCGTAGGCTTATGTGCCTGAACAATTAGTCCAGCTGTTCTATAGAAGGTCCTGGGATCTTTAGGAGGTGGGGCTTCACTGAAAGAAATGAGTTACTGGAGGATGGCCTTCCTTCTGGATTATTTCCTGGTTAGTCATTCTTTTTCCTGAATCAGAGATGTATAGAAACAGTTTCATTTTCATGCTGCCACATCTTCTGTGATGTGCTTCTCAAACCACAAGCCAAAATATGTCTACTTCTTATTGTGTTTCTTTCAGTGATTTTATCATGGTAGCTACTACAGTGTGTCTATATGCTCCTAAAGATCTCCTGATCCTGGCTTGTGTCCTAGGCTTGAGTCCTCTTGATGGTGGTTTCAGAAAATACCAGGTTCTTTGTGCAGCATGTTGAGAATGTCTTCTGCCGCTATACTTGGACATCAAGGTTCACCAGTACTACTTTGCTGTTGCCTAGGATAAACTGAATTTTCAAAGAGAATTCTATTTCTACGTGATCTTGGATAATTCATGCTTTTTATTTCTTTCTCAGATACCCATATGGCTTTGAAAGAAGTTTACGAGGCAAAAAGTACATTAGTGCTTCTAGATAAGTAGCACTAGAATGGAGGGTGGGCACATTGCCAGTTCTCCCAAAGTCTACACTTGGGGTTTCTTCTCTTCCTACTGTTGGTTCCATGATATGGCTTATTTCCTTCAGAAGAGCCTCTCCCCAGACATAATGCTGTTCTAATATATCACATCTGCCCTAACTCTCTACTTTCCCCCTTTTTGAGCATTCAGACATTTTTCCTTTATAAGGTTCCATGACAAAATGCCCTGCAAGCAACACCCTAAAAACTGCCAATGTCCATTTGATAGTTGAGCTTCTACCTTTCAACTCTAAAGGGATAAATATCTATTCCCTGTAAAATAGTTTTGTTATTCCATGTTTTGGGTCCCTGTGGAACAATACTACATACACCCTCTACTTGGGCTGACTTAATCCACCTCTTCAATGGTGGGGCCTGAAGAAGCACCACCTGATGGAGGAGCTTCTCCACCAGGGAAGCCACTAGGTATTCCTCCAGACATGACACAGCACTCTGGTACAGCTTGATAAAGATAGCATTGCAGACTTTATCCATTTCTTTCTGCTGATACTCAAACTCTTCTCTGCAGTCTGGTTCTTACCTAGCCAGCTGATGATTTCATTGCATGTGTCAAAAATCTTGGTGTTTGTCCTCATCATTGGTCTTGCCTTGAATTTTCTTATCTTCAACAGTTGCTCTCATGTTGAAGGCATAAGACTTCAGTGAATTCTTATAGGAGACCTTATCTCTCTGCTTCTCATTGTCAGCTTTGTACTTCTTAGCTTCTTGGACCATGTGCTCAATTTCCTCCTTACTCAAGTGGCCCTTGTCATTGGTCATAGTGATCTTGTTCTCCTTTCTGTGCTCTAATCTACAGCAGAAACATTAAGGATGTCATTGGCATCGATGTCAAAGTTAACCTCAATCTGAGGAACCCCGCGGGGTGCTGGAGATATGCCTGTGAGCTCACACTTTCCAAGCAGGTTGTTGTCCTTGGTCATGGCCATTTCAGCTTCCCATACCTGAATGAGTACACCTGGCTGGTTGTCAGAGCAGGTGGTGAAAGTCTGTGTCTGCTTGGTGGGAATGGTTGTATTGTGCTTGATGAGGACAGTCATGACTCCACCGGCAGTTTCAATACCAAGGGAAAGAGGAGTGACATCCAAATCTGAACATTCTCAGACTTGTCTCCAGATGGAATGGCTGCCTGGTCAGCTGCACCATAGGCAACAGTTTCATCGGGGTTAATGCTTATTCAGTTCTTTTCATTGAAGAACTCTTGCAGAAGTTTCTGAATCTTGGGGATTCTAGAATCACTCACCAAGACAATATCATGGATCTGTGACTTGTCTAGTTTGGCATCTCAAAGAGCCTTCTCTATAGGGTCCAGTGTGCCATGGAACAGGTCAGCATTCAATTCCTCAAATAGAGCCTGAGGAATGGAGTTAGAAATCAATTCCCTCATAGAGAGAATCAATCTCAATACTGGCCTGGGTGCTGGAGGAGAGGGTGCGCCTGGCCTGCTCACAGGCAGTGCGGAGATGTCAGATAGCTCTCTGGATCTCACTGATGTCCTTCTTGTGCTTTCACTTAAACTCAGCAATGAAATGGTTGACAATTCTGTGGTCAAAGTCTTATCCACCCAAATGGGTGTCTCCAGCTGTTGATTTGATTTCAAAAATTCCACTCTCAATAGTGAGGGTTGCCACCTCCTAAGTCAAAAATCAGCACATTCTTTTCAGCTCCATCCTTCTTATCTAAGCCATAAGCAATACCAACAGCAGTTGGTTCATTGTTAATTCTAAGTACATTGAGAAAAATATGGAACGCTTCATGAATTTGCATGTCATCCTTGCACAGGGACCATGCTAATCTCTGTACCATTCCAATTTTAGTATATGTGCTGCTGAAGCGAACACTACCTTTGAAATCTTAAATTTTAATTTTTCACTCTGGGTTCCAAAACTTCTATTCTTCTTTTCAACATTATCAATTTTAAAATTATTTGGATGTGTAGTCCCCAGAGCTTTCTCAGAACTCCTAATTCCTTCTTAACATTTCTCTCTATATAAATTGAACATAGTCATGGATAAGAGTTACACAGTAAAACCAACATATCTACAACACAATTCCATACCTAAGGTTCAGGAAACATCACGGAAAAGGTGGCAGAAATATTTTATGAATCAGAGGACCAGGGAGTCTGCTTTGAAGTTGTGTCTTCTAGAAAGGATAGGGAAGAAAGACCTAAGATATCTCAACACTGTGGCTGCCTAATAAGAAACAAACAGACCTTCTTTCTGGTTCTCATTTGCACCCTGAAGTAGAGCCCGTGCTCTAGTGCCACTCTCTGCCCAGACCCACACCCAGAGACAGCTTGCCTCTAGGAGTTCTGATTCAGCTAGGGTCACAGATCAGGTGCTCCAGATCCCCTCTGACACTCAGAGACAGCCTGACTCAAGGAGGCTGAACATAACCAGGTTCACAGGAGGGGCAGAGACAGCAAGGCCAGTTAAAACCAGAGATAACTGATTGCAAGAGGCAAGTACAAGAACATAAGCAACAGTTATCAATGCCAATTAGCAACATCAGAACACAATTCTCCTACTACAGCAAGCCCTGAATACCCCAACATACCTGAAAAGCAAGATTCTGATCTAAAATATCATCTCATGAAGATGATAGAGGATCTTAAGGAGGATATAAATAAGTCCTTAAAGAAATATAGGAGAACACAGATAAACAGGTAGAAGGTGTTAAAGAGCAAACACATAAATCCCTTAAAGAAATACAGGAAAGCATAGTCAAACAGGTGAAGAAATTGAACAAAACTGTTGAGGATCTAAAAATGGAACTAGAAACATTAAAGAAATCATAAAGGGCGAGAATCTTAGAGTTAGAAAACCTAGGAAAGAGAGCAGGAGTCACTGATGCAAGTATCATCAACAGAATACAAGGGACAGAAGAGAGAACACAACAGTCAAAGAAAATACAAAGTGCAGAAAGCTCCTATTTCAAAACATCCAGGAAATTCAGGACACAATAAAAAAACTAAACATAAGAATAACAGGTATAGAAGAAAGCGAAGATTCCCAACTCAAAGGGACAGTAAGCATCTTCAACAAAATCATTGGAGAATGCTTCCTTTAACCTAAAGAAGGAGATGCCCATAAACATACAGAAAGCCTACAGAATGCCAAATAGATTGTACCAGAAAAGAAATTCCTCCTGTCACATAATAATCAAAACATCAAATGCACTAAACAAAGAAAGAATATTAACAGTAGTAAGGAGAAAAGGCCAAGTAACACATAAAGGTAGGCCTATCAAAATTACACCAGACCTCTTGACAGAGACTCTAAAAGTCAGAAGATCTCAGGAAGATGTCATACAGACTCCAAGAGAACAAAAAAACGCCAGCTCAGGCTATTATACCCAGTAAAACTCTCAATTACCATATATGGAGAAACCAAGATATTTCATGACAAAATCAAATTTAAACAATATGTTTCCATTAAACCAGCCCTACACAGGATAATAGAAGGAAAACTCCAACACAATAAGGGAAATTACACCCAACAAAATCTTAGAAATTATACTTCTCACAACAAACTCCAAAGAACAGAACCACACAAAATAATTCCACCTTTAACAACAAAAATAACAGGAGGCAATAATTATTAGTCTTTAATATCTCATAACATCAATGAACTTAATTCTCCAATAAAAAGACATAGACTAACATGCTGTATATGTAAATAGGACCTGACATTTTGCTGCATACAGGAAACACACCTCAGTGACAAAGACAGATACCAACTCAGAGCAAAAGGCTGGGAAAAAATTTCAAGTAAGTGCTCCCAAGAAACAAGCTGGAGTAGTCATTCTAACATCCAATAAAATAGACTTTCAACCAAAAGTTACCAAAAAAAATGGGGAAGGACACTTCATACTCATCAAAGGAAAAAAACCCCAACAAGATGAACTCTCAATTCTGAACATCTATGTCCCCAAATCAAGGGTACCCACATTTATAAAAGAAATGCTACTGAAACTCAAAGCACACATTGAACCTCACACAATAACAGTGCAAGACTTTAACACCCCACTCTCACCAATGGACAGATCATGGAAACAGAAACTAAACAGATACACAGAGAAACTAACAGAAGTTATGGACCAAATAGATTTAACAGATGTGTACAGAACATTTAACCATAAAACAAAAGAATATACCTTCTTCTCAGCACCTCATGGTACCTTCTTCAAAACTGACAATATAATCAGACACAAAACAAGCCTCAACTGATACAGATAGATTGAATTAATCACATGTATCCTATTAGATCATCACAGACTAAGGCTGGTTTTTAATAAAACAAAAACAACAGAAATCTCACATACACATGGAAGCTGAACAACTCTCTACTCAATGATAACTTAGGGAAGAAATAAAGAAATTAAAGACTTTAAAATTTAACAAAACTGAAGGCACAGCATACCCAAATTTATGGGACACAAAGAAAGTAGCACTCAGGAAAAAAATCTCATAGCTCTGAGTACCTTCATAAAGAAATTGGAGAGACCCTACACTGGCAGCTTAACAGCACATCCGAAAGTTCTAGGACAAAAAAATGAAAAAGAGCAAATACATGAACAAAGAGCAGGGAATAATCAAATTCAGGGCTGAAATCCACCATTAAGAAACAAAGAGAACTATACAAATAATCAACAAACCTAGATCTTTGCTCCTGTGACCAAGCAGCCAGCTTATCCAGGTAAGCAGGGAACACCAGAGTGAAAGATCGCTCAGGACACAGCCCTCCAGGGCTCCACCTACACCTAGGAGCTGGGCTGTCCCACAGCTCTCTGGGCCAGGAAGCATCTGACCTGCAGGGAGTCCCATGGTTAGAGGGAGTCCTGCATTCAAAGGTAAGGCAGCCACCATCTTTGCTCCTGTGACAGTGGGGAGGGACAGACTGGTAGGATGGGATCACCAGAGTAGAGGATCGCTTGGGAAACCCCCCCACCAGCACTCTGCCTGCATCCAGGAGCTCAGCAGCACCACAGTAACCTGTGCCAGGGAAAAGCAGGTCACCCAGGGTTACTGAGATAGGCTTTCAGGCAAACAGGAGGGGCAGGCACCAGCCAGTGACAGTAGGACCAACTAACACCAAAGATATCCTGATGGCCGATGGCAAAAGGCAAACGTAGGAATGTTGCTAACAGAAATCGAGGCGATATGGAACTACTTGAACCCAATTCTCCCACAACAGCAAGTCCTGGATACCCCAACACACCAGGAAAGCAAGATTTGGACTTAAAATCACAGCTCATGATGCTGACGGAGGGCTTCATGGAGGGATTCAAAAAGGATGTAGATAACTCCCTTAAAGAAATTTAGGAGAACACAAGTAAACAGGGAGAAGCCCTTGAAGAACTAAGGAAAAACACAACAAAACAGGCAAAGGAATTAAACAAAGCCATCCAGGATCTAAAGAATGAGGTAGAAACAATAATGAAATTACAAAGGGAGACAACTCGGGACATAAAAAACCTAGGAAAGAAGACAGGAGCCATGGATCCAAGCATCAACAACAAAATACAAGAGATAGAAGAAAGAATCTCAGATGCAGAAGATACCATAGAAAGCATTGATACAACAATCAAAGAAAATGAAAAATTAAAAAAGCTCCTGACCCAAAACATCCAGGAAATCTAGGACAAAATGAGATGACCAAACCTAAGGATTATAGGTATAGAAGAGAGTGAAGATTTCCAAATTAAAGGGCCAGTAAATGTCTTCAACAAAATTATAGAAGAAAACTTCCCTAACCTAACGAAAGAGATGCCCATGAACATATAAGAAGCCTACAGAACTCCAAATAGATTTGACCAGAAAAGAAATTCCTCCTGTCACATAATAATTAAAACATCAAATGTACTAAACAAATAAAGAATATTAAAAGCATTAAGGGAAAAATGTCAAGTAACATATAAAGATAGACCTATTAGAATTACACTGGACTTCTCACCAGAGACTATGAAAGCCAGAAGAGCCTAGGCAGATGTCATACAGACACTAAAGCACAAATGCCAACCCAGACTGCTATATCCAGCAAATCACTCAATTACCATGGATGGAGAAACCAAGATATTTCATGACAAAAACAAATTTACACAGTATCTTTCCACAAATCCAGTCCTTCAAAGGATAATGAATGGAAAACACCAACAAAAGGAAGGAAACTACACACTAGGAAAAGCAAGAAATTAATCTTCACATACACATGGAAGCTGAACAATGTTCTACTCAATGATAACTTGGTCGAGGAAGAAATAAGGAAAGAAATCAAAACCTTTATAGAATTTAATGAAAATGAATAAAGGCACAACATACCCAAATTTATGGGACACAATGGAAGCAGTGCTAAGAGGAAAACTCATAGCTCTGAGTGTTTCCAAAAAGAAGCTGGAGACAGAATACACTAGCAGCTTGATAACACACCTGAAAGCTTTAGAACAGAAAGAAGCTAATACACCTAAGAGGAGTAGAAGGCAGGAAATCATCAAACTCAGAGCTGAAATCAACCAAGTTCAAAAAGAACTATACAAAGAATCAACAAAACCAGGAGCTGGTTCTTTCAGAAAATCAACAAAATAGATGAACCTTTAGCCAGACTAACCAGAGGGCACAGAGACAGTATCCAAATTAACAAAATCAGAAATGAAAAGGGAGAAATAACAATAGAAACTGAGGAAATTAAAAAAATTATCAGATCCTACTATAAAAACCTATACTCAACACAACTGGAAAATCTGGATGAAATGTGCAACTTCCTAGACAAATACCAACTACCAAAGTTTAATCAGGATCAGATAGACCATCTAAATGGTTCCATAACCTCTAAAGAAATAGAAGTGGTCATTGACAGTCTCCCAACCAAAAAAAGCACAGAACCAGATGGTTTTAGTGCAGAATTCTATCAGACCTTCAAAGAAGATCTAACACCAATACTCTTGAAACTATTCCACAAAATAGAAACAGAAGGAACACTACCCAACTTGTTATTTGAAGCCACAATTAAGCTGATACCCAAACCACGCAAAGATCCAACAAAGAAAGAGAACTTCAGGCCAATTTCTCTTATGAACATCAATGCAAAAATACTCAATAAAATTCTTGCAAACTGAATCCGAGAACACATCAAAACAATCATTCACCATGATCAAGTAGGCTTCATCCCAGGAATGCAGGGATGGTTCAATATATGGAAATCCATCAATGTAATCCACTACATAAACAAACAAAAAAAAACCCACATGGTCATTTCTTTAGATGCTGAAAAAGCATTTGACAAAATTCAGCATCCTTTCATGTTAAAGGTCTTGGAAAAAACAGTAATTCAAGGCCCATATCTAAACATAACTAAAGCAATATACAGCAAACCTGTAGCCAATATCAAACTAGCTGCCCTTTCTCTCCATACTTATTCAATATATTTGAATAAGTTCTAACTTTGAAGTTCTAACTAGAGCAATTAGACAACAAATGGACTTCAAAGGAATACAAATTGGAAAGGAAGAAATCAAATTATCACTATTTGCAGATGATATGATAGTATACTTAAGCGACCCAAAAAACTCCTCTAGAGAACTCCTACAGCTGATAAACAACTTCAACAAAGTGGCTGGTTACAAAATCAACTCAAGAAAATCAGTAGCCTTCCTATACTCAAATGATAAGCAGGCTGAGAAAGAAATTAGGGAAATGACACCCTTCATAATAGCCACAAACAATATAAAGTATCTTGGTGTGACTCTAACCAAACAAGTGAAAGATCTATATGACAAGAACTTCAGGTCTCTGAAGAAGGAAATGGAAGAAGACCTCAGAAAATGGAAAAATCTTACATGCTCATAAATTGGCAGGATCTTGCCAAAAGCAATATACAGATTCAATGCAATCCCCATCAAAATCTAAACTCAGTAATTTATCCCTTTAGAAAGAGCAGTTCTCAACTTCATCTGGAATAAAAAACAAAAAACAAAAAACAAAAAACAAACCCCCCCAAAAAAACCAAAAAAAAACCCAGGATAGCCAAAACTGTTCTCAACAGTAAAAGAACTTCTGGGGGAATTGGTATCCCAGACCTCAAGCAGTACTACAGAGCAATAGTAGCCTTCCTCTACTCAAAGGATAAACAAGAAGAGAAAGAAATTATGGAAATGACACCCTTCACAATAGTCCCAAATAATATATCATACCTAGGTGTGACCCTAACGAAGCAAGTGAAAGATCTATATGACAAGAACTTTAACCCTCTGAAGAAAGAAATCGAAGAAAGTCTCAGAAGGTGGAAAGATCTCCCATGTTCATGGATTGGCAGGATCAATATTATAAAAATGGCCATCTTGCCGAAAGCAACCTACAGATTCAATGCCATCCCCATCAAAATCCCAAATCAATTCTTCATAGATCTAGAAAGAGCAATTCATATTCATCTGGAATAACAAAAAACCCCAGGATAGCAAAAACTATTCTGCACAACAAAAGATCTTCTGGGGGAATCACCATCCCTGACCTCAAGCTCTACTACAGAGCAATCCTGATAAAAACTGTTTGGTATTGATATGCAGATAGGCAGTAAGATCAATAGAATAGAATTGAAGACCCAGAAAAGAACCCCACACACATACAGTCACTTGACATTTGACAAAGGAGCTAAAAACATCCAGTGGAAAAAGACAGCATTTTTAATAAATGGTGCTGGATCAATTGGAGATCTGCATGCAGAAAAATGCAAAATGACCAATTCTTATCTCCTTGTACAAAGCTCAAGTCCAAGTGGATCAAGGATCTACACATAAAACCAGACACACTGAAGGTTATAGAAGTGAAAGTGGGGACGGATCTTAAACATATGGGCACAGGAGAAAAGTTCTTGAACAGAACACCAATGGCTTATACTCTAAGAAAAAGAATTGACAAATGGGACCTCATAAAACTGCAAAGCTTCTGTAAGGCAAAGGACATGGTCAATAGGACAAAATGGCACCCAACAAATTGGGAAAAGATCTTTACTAACCCTACATCCAATAGAGGGCTAATATCCAATGTATACAATGAACTTAAGAAGTTAGCCTCCAGAGAGTCAAATAACCCTATCAAAAATGGGCTACAGAGCTAAACAGGGAATTCTCAACTGAGGAAACTCTTGAATGGCTTTAAAACACCTAAAGAAATGTTCAGCATCTTTCGTTATCAGGGAAATGCAAATCAAAACAACACTGAGATTCTACCTTACATCAATCAGAATGGCTAAGATGAAAAACTCAAGGGACAGCAGATGCTGGAGAGGATGTGGGGGAAAAGGAACACTGCTCCATTGTTGGTGGGATTGCAGGCTGGTAAAACCACTCTGGAAATCAGTTTGGCAATTCCTCAGAAAATTAGACATAGTACTACCTGCTGACCCAGCTATACCACTCCTGGGCATAAACCCAGAAGATGTTCCTACATGTAATAAGGATATATGCTCCACTATGCTCATTGCTGCCTTATTTATAATAGCCAGAAGCTGGAAAGAACCCAGATGCCCCTCAACAGAGGAATGGATACAGAAACTGTGGTATATATACACAATGGAGTACTATTTAGCTATTAAAAACAATGAATTTATGAATTTTTTAGGCAAATGGATGGAATTAGAAAGTGTCATCCTGAGCAAGGCAACCCAATCACAAAAGAACACACATGATATGCACTCACTGATAAGCAGATGTTATCCCAAAAGCTCAAAATAAACAAATTACAATTCACCCAGCACAGGAAGCTCAAGAAGAAGGAGAACTTAAATAATAAGGGTGCTTTGGTTCCTCTAAGAAAGGGAACAAAATACTCACGGAAGCAATAAGGGAGACAATGTGTGGAGCAGGGGCTGAAGTAAAGGCCACCCAGAGACTGCCCTACTTGGGGATTCATCTTATAAAGTCAACAAACCCTGACACTACTAAAGACGACAAGAAGTGTATACCAAAAGGAGCATGCAATGGTTGTCTCCAGAGGGGCCCTGCCAGAGACTTTCAAATACAGAGGCAGATGCTAGCAACCAACTATTGGACTGGGCATGGGGTCCCCAATTGAGGAGCTGGAGGGTGGTTCAGAAGAGATGAATGGGCTTACAGACCCCTGGGGAGAACAATGATTTCAGCCACCCAGACTCCCCAAGACTCCCAGGGACTGAACCATCAACCAAGGAGCACACATGGTTCCAGCCAAAAATGTGGCAGAGGAAGGCCTTGTTGGGCATCAGTGGGAAGAATGGTCCTTGGTCAGGTAAAGGCTCAACAGAGGCCCCAACAAAGGAAAACCGAGGGGGGAGGGGAGAGTGTGTCAGGTGGAGGGGCATATACGTGGAGGCGGGGTGAGGGAGGAGGGGTTGGGGTCTTTGGGGAGGGGACACATGTTCCACTATGTTCATAGCAGCTGTATTTATAATAGCCAGAAGCTGGAAAGAACCCAGAGATCCCTCAATGAAGGAATAGATACAAAAAAATGTGATATATTTACACTATGGAATACTACTCAGCTATTAAAAACAATGAATTCAAGAAATTCTTAGGCAAGTGAGTGGAACTGGAGAATGTCATCCTGAGTGAGGTGACCCAATCACAAAAGAACACACATGGTATGCAATCACTGATAAATGGATATTATCCCAGAAACTTGGAGTACCCAAGAAAAATTCACATATCAAATGATGTTCCAGCAAAAGGAAGGACAGGCCCCTGTCTTGGAAAGGCTCAGTGCAGCAGTGTAGGGAAATACCAAGATAGGGAAATGGGAAAGTGGGTGATAAGGGAACAGGGGGAGAGAAGAGGGCTTATGGGACTTTCGGGGAGGGGGGTTCCAGGGAAGGGGATATCATTTGAAATGTAAATAAAGAATATATCGAATTAAAAAAAAACCTAGTAGCTGGTTCATTGAGAAAATCATCATGATAGATAAGCCCTTAGCCAGACTAACTAGAGGGCACAGAAACAGTATCCAAATTAACAAAATCAGAAATGAAAAGGGGAACATAAAAACAAAAACTGAGTAAATTAAAAAAAAATCATCAATTCCTACTACAACAGTCTATACTTAACAAAACTGGAAAATCTAGGTGAAATGGATGATTTCTAGATAGATATCAGGTATCAAAGTTAAATTAGGATCAAATAAACCATTTAAACATTCCTAGAACCCCTAAGGGAATAGAAACAGTCATTAATAGTTTCCCAACCAAAAAATTCGCAGGACCAGATGTTTAGTTCAGAGTTCTATCAGACCCCCAAAATTTCATCTAGGAACAGCTACATCAGATAAACAACTTCAGCAAAGTGGCCAGATATAAAATGAACTCAAACAAATTAGTAGCCTTCCTGTACTCAACAGGGTGAGAAAGAAATTAGGAAAACGACACCCTTAACAATAGTTACAAACAATATAAAGCATCTTGGTCTGACTCTAACTGAACAAGTACAAGATCTGTATGAGAAGAACTTCAAATCTCTGAAGATAGAAATTGAAGAAGACCTCAGAAGATGGAAAGATCTCCCATGCTCATGGATTGGCAGGATTAATATAGCAAAAGTGGCCATCTTGCCGAAAGCAATCCCCATCAAAATTCCAACTCAATTCTTCATAGAGTTAGAAAGAGCAATTCTCAAATTCATTTGGAACAACAAAAAAACCCAGGATAGTGAAAACTATTCTCAACAATAAAAGAACTTCTAGTGAAATCACCATCCCTGACCTCAAGCTGTACTACAGAGCAATCATGATAAAAACTGCATGGTATTGGTACAGTGACTGGTAGGTAGATCAATAGAATCGAATTGAAGACCCAGAAATGAACCCACACATTTAAGGTCACTTAATCTTTGACAAAGGAGGTAAAACCATCCAGTGGGAAAAAGATAGCATTTTCAACAAATGGTGCTGGTTCAATTGGTGGTCAGCATGTAGAAGAATGTAAATCAATCCATTCTTATCTCCTTGTACAAAGCTCAAGTCCAAGTAGATGAAGGACCTCCAAATAAAACTAGATACACTGAAACTTATACAGGAGAAAGTGGGAAGAGGCTTGAGTACATGGGCACAGGGCTAAAGTTCCTGAACAGAACACCAGTGATTTATGCTCTAAGATCAAGAATCGACAAATAGGACCTCATAAAATTACAAAGCTTCTGTAAGGCAAAGGATACTGTCAATAGGACAAAATGGCAACCAACAGATTGGGAAAAGATCTTTACCAATCCTACATCCTATAGAGAGTAAGTATCCAATATATGCAAGAACTCAAGAAATTAGACTCCAGAGAACCCTATTAAAAATGGAGAACAGAGCTAAATCGAGAATTCTCAACCGAGGAAACTTGAATGGCTGATAAACACCTAAAGAAATGTTCAACATCCTTAGTCAGCAGGGAAATGCAAGTCAAAACAACCCTGAGATTCTACCTCATACCAGTCAGAATGGCTAAGATGAAAAACTCAGGTGACAGTACATGTTGGCAAGGATGTGGAGAAAGAGGAACACTCCTCCATTGCTGGTGGGGTTGCAAGCTGGTACAACCGCTCTGGAAATCAATCTGGAGGTTCTTCAGAAAATTAGACATAATATTCTGAAGATCCAGAAATACCTGAGGATCCAGCTATACCCAGAAGATGCTCCAACATGTAATAAGGACACAACACCTGCTCTACTATGTTCATAGCAGCCTTATTTATAATAGCCAGAAGCTGGAAAGAACCCAGATGTCCCTCAACAGAGGAATGGAATTACTAGTAGTAATTACACAATGGAATACTACTCAGCTATTAAAAATAATGACTTCACGAAATTTGCAGGCAAATGTATGGAACATGAGAATATCATTTGGAGTGAGGTGACTCAGTCACAAAGGAACAAACTTGGTATGTACTCACTGATAAGTGGATATTAGCTCAAAAGTTCGGAATACCCAAGATTCAATTTACAGTCCATATGAAGCTCAAGAAGAAGGAAGACTAAAGTGTGGATGCCTCAGTGCTTTATAGAAGGGTGAACAAAATACTCACAGGAGGAAATATGGAGACAAAGTGTGGAGGAGAGACTGAAGGAAAGACCATTCAGAGACTGCCCCAACTGGGGATCCATCCCATATGCAGCCACCAAATAGGACACTATTGAGGATGCGGGGAAGTGCTTGCTGATGGAAGCCTTGTATGGCTATCTCCTGAGAGGCTCTGCCAGATCCTGACAAATCTCACAGCCAACCATTAGACTGAGTTTGGGGGTCCCTGATGGATGAGTTGGAGAAGGGACTGAAGGAGCTGAGGGGATTTGCAGCCCCATGGAAGGAGCAACAGTGTCAACAGGCCAGATCCCTCCTCCCCAGAGCTCCTGGAGGACTGGACTACCAACCAAAGAATACACATGGAGGGACCCATGGCACTGGCCACATATATGGCAGAGTATGGCGTTGTTGGACATCAGAGGGAGGAGAGGCCCTTGGGCATTGTGTTCAATGCCACAGTGTAGGGGAATGCCAGGGTGGGAGGACAGGAGTGGGTGGGTGAGGGAGCACCCTCATAGTGGCATGGAGGAGAGGGGATGGGATAGGGGATTTCTGAAGGGGAGACCTGGAAAGGGGAAATCATTTGAAATGTAAATAAAGAAAATATCTGAGAGAGAGAGAGAGAGAGAGAGAGAGAACATAGTTGAAGGAAGAATGAAAGGACTATAGAAAAAATTCTGGCATGCACAGTTGACCCCACATGCTGGTTGTTTTTTCAGAATAAACTGTTTTTGCATCAGACAGACAGACAGACAGACAGACAGAGAAGAGGAGGCTTAGCATTACTGCATTATCAATAGAGGTGCTGACTTGGGAAGTTGGAGCTACTGGATTCTGCATGAGCCACTGATAGTGTGGCTCCTGTGGCTCAGTTTTAATTGTCAACATGACACAAAATGTAATCACCTGGGAGGAGAGTCTTAATGAAGGATTATCTACGTTGGTTGGCCTGTGGACATGTTTGTGGGGATTTTCTTGATTGATGTGAGAAGACCCAGCTAACTGCAGGTAGTTCTGTCCCTAGGCAGGAGATCCTGATCTGCACAAGAGGAGAACTCAAGCTGAGCACAAGAAAGCATGAGGCAGCAAGTCTGCATGCATTGCCTTCTGCCTGCTCTGAACTATGGATGAGCTTTAAGTAGTTTTGTGAAGTCCCTTCCTTGACGACCTTTCAGTGACGGGCTGTAACCAGAGACTGCAAGATGAAATAAATCTTTCTCCACTAAAAACAAACAAACAAAAACAAAAAGGAAATACAAATCAAACCAACCAACCAGCCAACCAACCAACCAACCAACCAACCAGCCAGCCAGCCAACCAACCAACCAACCAACCAACCAACCAACCAACCAACCAACCAGCCAACCAACCAGCCAACCAACCAACCAACCAACCAGCCAACCAACCAACCAACCAACCAACCAACCAGCCAACCAACCAACCAACCAACCAACCAACCAGCCAACCAGCCAACCAACAGCCAACCAACCAACCAACCAACCAACCAACCAACCAACCAACCAATGGTACTACTCTGTATTGAGTCCTGTATTTGTAAATGAAAACACTACTATAGACCAACCACTGATAATAGTAAAAGACAGGAGACTTTTCATTCTTCAGGACAGTGCAGGGGGTCAGTGGCAGTTTAACAAAGCATTTTTTTTTTCATGGAATGACCTAAGTTAATCTGACCAAGAGGTGCTAGGTGAACATTCAGGTTTGATTAAGATTCAATGGGATTTATAAAACATGTGACCTCTAACACAGATATACTGAAGTGCTTGTGCAACATTCTTAAATGACACTAATACTTAAAACATAGAGATTTCATGTGGAATTATCTCCATTAAACATATATATGATACATTTTCATAAGTACATCTTTTATTATCAAGAACATTCTTGATAGTATATGTCTAATAAAGCTAGAGAAATAAAGCTTTTGCTTGCAATAATATGTATGTATATATTATACATATATATACATGTTTCTTTATGGAAACTGATTTAGTTTCTTTATGGAAACTGATATTCAGACTGCTTATAATTTTCATATGTTATAATTGTCAGTATTGCTTTTAAAAAGCTATTAGAAGCATAAAATCATTTTTTTTATTTTGAAGACTACAAAAACAGGTAGAAGGCTAAATATCACAAGACAGTTGTGTGCTGACTTCTATTTTAAATTATACTTGGTAGCCAGAAATATAGTTAATGTCTGAGTGATTGCCTTGCATGTATGGGGCCTTGGGTATTCCCTAGCATTCAAGCACACACAAAAATCAAATTATGCTAAGGAAAGACACAATATTAAGCTGATATCAGGTTTTGATGGACATCACTTTCTGTTCTTCATTGACACGTGAAGGATATTTCTCAAGGAACAAATATTAACATGTATCAGTTATTAGTTAGACATGTTGATGATGATCTAAAATCTATCATGTGAATCCCCAGCCTCGAAGTAGTCCAGCTGAACATCACCTGACTCTCTTACCATGGCTTTTATGGCATTCTTGGTCCTTTGGGTTGGCTTGGCTGCTGTTTGGATAAAGACCATTTTGTCATAGTGCCTGTGGTTACCCACATAAAATGAGCATAAGATCAAGCCAGGAAATATTCCGGCATAGATGGGGGTGCTTTCTAAATCTCATCCCTTAATAAAGAGCCACTGGTAGTGATAACTGTGAATTAGAAAGACTCATTATTTTTGAGGGTGTGGTCACTGGTTGGCTTTCCATGCTTTAGAGGATGACCCCACACCCAAGCACACATGAGTGACAGCAATTGAACCTGCTGAGTTGTTAAAAACAAAATAGAACAAAACAAAAAGATGACATGATGTTGTAAGAGTATGGGTTGGTGAGATATGGGAGGGTTGCTAGAGGGGAAGGAGGGTGTGGATAAGATCATATCTCATATATGAAATTCTAAAAAATTAAGAAAACTTTTAAAATTAAGAAGATGGGTTGTCAACAAATTGGGAAAAGATCTTCACCAATCCTACATCAGATAGAGGGCTAATATCCAATATATATAAAGAACTCAAGAAGTTAGACTCCAGAAAACCGAACAACCCTATTAAAAAATGGGGTACAGAGTTAAACAAAGAATTCTCACCTGAAGAACTTCGGATGGCGGAGAAGCATCTTAAAAAATGCTCAACTTCATTAGTCATTAGGGAAATGCAAATCAAAACAACCCTAAGATTTCATCTTACACCAGTCAGAATGGCTAAGATTAAAAATTCAGGAGACAGCAGGTGTTGGAGAGGGTGCGGAGAAAGAGGAACACTCCTCCACTGCTGGTGGGGTTGCAAATTGGTACAACCACTCTGGAAATCAGTCTGGCGGTTCCTCAGAAAACTGGGCACCTCACTTCCAGAAGATCCTGCTATACCACTCCTGGGCATATACCCAGAGGATTCCCCACCATGTAATAAGGATACATGCTCTACTATGTTCATAGCAGCCCTATTTATAATTGCCAGATGCTGGAAAGAACCCAGGTATCCCTCAACAGAAGAGTGGATACAAAAAATGTGGTATATCTACACAATGGAGTACTATTCAGCCATTAGAAACAATGAATTCATGAAATTCTTAGGCAAATGGATGGAGCTAGAGAACATCATACTAAGTGAGGTAACCCAGGCTCAAAAGGTGAATCATGGTATGCACTCACTAATAAGTGGTTATTAACCTAGAAAACTGGAATACCCAAAACATAATCCACACATCAAATGAGATACAAGAAGAAAGCAGGAGTGGTCCCTGGTTCTGGAAAGACTCAGTGAAACAGTATTTGGCAAAACCAGAACGGGGAACTGGGAAGGGGTGGGAGGGAGGACAGGGGAAGAGAAGGGGGCTTATGGGACTTTCGGGGAGTGGGGGGGGCTAGAAAAGGGGAAATCATTTGAAATGTAAATAAATTATATAGAATAAAAAAAAATGAAAAAAAAAAAAAAAAAAAAAGAAGATGGGTTGTATAGAGGAATTGTACCAGCACAGCACCATTTGAGGTCACAATCTGGTTATGTGCCAAATGACAGGAAGTCCAAATGGCAGTAGCTGGTTGTACGAACTGGCCACCCTGGTTCTCACCACTGTGTATGTGTCCATCTTCTCAGAATGAGCTCAAGAAGGTTTTACACAAAGATGATTAGTTCCAGTTACCCAAGTTTTTAAAAAAACATCAATTTAGTAATGACTAAAATATCATTTACATAATTAAGAACATGATAAGAATTATGATTTACATAATTGAAAATTATACATACTTTAAAATGTGCTCATTTACTTTTATGCTCTGGATATAAATCTTGTACACTCACTGACAAGTCTCTAAAACAAGAATTTTGTCTTCCTCTGTTTTTTCTTTGAGATAACTCTTCTTTTAAAATGTGTATTTATGTGTTGTTGCCTGAATTCATGTGTGTCATAGCATGCAAATGCCCACAGAGGTCATAAGAAGGCATCAGATCCCTGGGAGCTGCAGTTACAGCCAGTTGTGAACTGTCTGTCTGATATAGGTGCTAGGATCTGAATCAGAGTCCTCTGTAAGAGCAGTAGGGACTTTGAATCCCCTAATCATCTCTCCGTTCCCCCTAGACACAGGGTGTTGCTTGTGGCAAGCTAGCCTACAGGTTACTTTGATACTCATGTTGTCATTAAAGTCATGATCTTTCTGCCTCATTCACCAAGTCCTAGGATTGTAGGTGTGTATACCATATTCAGTTCCCCCTTGATCCCTCATTATTGTTGGATTAAGCTATTCAGAACAAACATTTATTACATTTATTTAAACATTTTATAGTCATTTACTCAATATACTTTATTCCAAATACTTGATCAGGAAAATTTACCTCTTGAACAAAATGAGGCTTTCCTTGTAAATTTTTAGAACATAACTAATCTTTATAAATGTAAAAACTTTCAAGGCAGTGCACTCAGAGGCTGGCTGGGAGGAGGCAGCATGCACTGGTGAGGCTGGCCCTGCAGAGCAGAGGATCCAGTCCTGAGGCCTTTGGCAGGAGCCTTCTAGTCCCCACCTCTGGATCTGGAACAGCCTGGGCCATGGCGCCCAGTCTCCAGGCAGTGTAGGAGGCCAGCTGTGCACCGGGAGGCCAGCTAGGAAGAGGTAGCTTGCATTGGTGAGTCTGGCATTGACAACAAGACCAAATAACACCAGTGAGAAATAGATGGCAAAAGGCAAACGGAGGAACGTTACTAACAGAAATCAAGGCAATATGGCAGCATCTGAACCCTATTTTCCATTAACAGCATGTCCTGGATACCCCAACACTCCAGAAAAACAAGATTTGGATTTAAACTCACTGGTCATGATGCTGTTACAGGAACACATGAAGGACATAAATGAATCTCTTAAAGACATTCAGGAGAAAAATGGATCAAAAGTTAGAAGCACTTACAAGGGAAACACAAAAATCATTGAAAGAAATTCAGGAGAATACAGGTCAAAAGATAGAAGCCAATAAGCAGGAAATGCAAAAATCACTTAAAGAAATACAGGAGAACTTTGGTCAACAGGCTGAGGTCATGAAGAGGAAATGCAAAAATCTCTTAAAGAATTACAGGAAAACACAAACAACCAAGTGAAGGAGCTGAGCAAAACCATCCAGGATCTAAAAACAGAAGTAGAAATAACTAAGAAATCACAAAGTGAGACAACTTTGGAGATAGAAAACCTTGGGAAGAAATCAGGGGCCATAGATGCAACTATCAACAACAGAATACAAGAGATAGAAGAAAGAATCTCAGATCAGATGCTGAAGGTACCATAGAAACCATGGACTCAACAGTTAAAGAAAATGCAAAATGCAAAACACTTGTAACCCAAAACATCCAGGAAATCCAGCACACAATGAGAAGACCAAACCTAAGGATTATAGGCATAGATGAGAGTGAAGATTTACAACTTAAAGGGCCAGCAAATATCTTCAATAAAATCATGGAAGAAAACTTCCCTAACCTAAAGAGAGAGATGCCCATGAATATACAAGAAGCCAACAGAACTCCAAACAGACTGCATCAGAACAGAAACACCTCCTGTCACTTAATAATCAAAACCCCAAATGTACTAAACAAAGAACGAATATTAAAGGCAGTAAGAGAAAAAGGCCAAGTAACATATAAAGGAAGAGCTATCAGAATCACACCAGACTTCTCACCAGAGACTATGAAAGCTAGAAGATCATAGGCAGATCTCATGCAGACTCTAAGAGAACACAAATGCCAGCCAAAACTACTATGCCCAGCAAAACTCTCAATCATCATAGATGGAGAAACCAAGATATTCCATGACAAAACCAAGTTTACCCAATATCTATCCACAAACCCAGCCCTGCAAAGGATAATAGGAGGAAAACACCAATACAAGGAGGGAAACAGGACCCTACATTTTGCTGCATATAGGAAACGCACCTCAGTGTCAAAGACAAACACTACCTTAGAATAAAAGGCTGGAAGACAATTTTACAAGCAAATAGTCTCAGTAAACAAGCCAGAGTAGCCATTCTAATATCAGATAAAATTGACTTTCAACCTAAAGTCATCAAAAGAGACACTGAGGGACACTTCTTGCTGGTCAAAGGAAAAATACACCAAGAAGTACTCTCAATCCTAAACATCTATGCTCCAAATGTAAGGGCGCCCTCATTCATAAAAGAAACTTTACTAAAGCTCAAAGCACACATTGCACCTAACACAATAATTGTGGGTGACTTCAACACTGCACTTTCCTCAATGGACCAATCAGGAAAACAGAAACTGAACAGGGACACAGTGAAACTAATTGAAGCTTTGGACCAATTAGATTTAACAGATATATATAGAACATTTCATCCTAAAGTGTGACCTCCTCCTGCCCACTGTTCTAAAAGAATAGCAGCCAGCAACCTGATCCACCTGCCTCATTGAAGAACAAGAAGAACTGGTTTCCAGCCTTCAGTGGAGGGGTTTGGCCTGCCTTTGTATCTTGGGAGAGAGGGATTAAAGATGGAGACTTGAACCAGAAGCCACGTGTTTTTGTGTCTCTCCATGTGTCTTCTCTTGTCCCCGTTTCTATACCCATCTCTCCTTCCAGAGAACCTGCTGTTAGAACCTGCTGGACTCTACATATGGCACCCAACGTAATTCACTTATTGGCATGGCCGTTATCCTCAGGATAGATTAATAATGTTTTTTAGATATGCATGAGGTTGTATTTCCTAATATGATCTTTACAGTCACTGCATAACGCTCTTTTGATTTTCATAGATGGCTCTTCTGAAGGAAGAGCTAGATATCTTATTAATAACCAACAGGTGGTTCTAGAAACACCTGGGCTCAGCTCAGTTAACAGAGCTGACAATGGTATTAAATGTTTTTCAACCTATAAATAATACTTTTAATTCTTTTACAATTAGCTTGTATGTTACAAAATTTGTTCTTTTATTGGAAACCTATGGCACATTTAATTTTTATATGCCATCAGGATCTTTGTTTTCACTATTGTAAAACACTGCCCTGCCTTTCCTTATCTCCAGCTCCTCATTTAGGGGTTGATCCATGTGGCCTTATGCCCAATCATTTTTGACAAATGGATATAACTCACTATACAAATTTGAAAAATTAAAAAATTTATACATGTTTGCATTGATACTTGTCCAAGATTTCTTTTCACTTCTCTACATTCGAGAGAAGCCTCTAAATGTAATCAATCTTTGTTCACAAGCTTTTTATAACAAGGGATTACCCAAAGTCATTAAGACAGACAATGGGGCCAGTCTACACTCACAATAACTTTATTTCCTTTTGTAAAGAATTTGGTTTTAAACATAAAACTGGAATTTCTTATAACCCAATGGGTGAAGGAATTGTTGAGCGTGTACATTGCACTCTTAAAAATTGGCTTTTTAAAACAAAGAAGGTGGAAACTATACCCTTCTAGATCACCCAAAGCATGCCTTGCGTTTGTTTTGTTTGTTTTGAATTTCTTGCAAACTGATGCTAAAGGTCAGTCTACAGCGGATCGCCATTGGCAATTTGCCACTTCTAATTCTTATGCCATGGTTAAATGGTGGGACACTTTAACTAATACATGGGATGGTTCAGACCCTGTTTTAATATGGAGAAGATGCTCTATTTATATTTTCTCTCAAAAAGAAGATGGAGCCCGATGGCTGCCAGAAAGTTTGGTATGGTAGGTAAATAGAGACCCTGAATCAGCTGGTAAGTATGACTAATTCAATAATGTTCTTAAAGCTGCATCTCCCATGTTGGGAAGGTACACTGCTTTCCCTCTAACCATTAATTTGCAAGCCAGATTTTATTCCTGAGCTACTAATTTACAGCAAAATTAAATACTATGGGCCCTCCAGAGAAACAGTCCAAGCAGTTTTTCCTTTTAATCTCTTATTTTGTGTTTCAGGCAGGTATCTCAGATATAACACTCGAAGGTGTGCTGCTACAGCAATGGCTTCCAGGGCTCGACAGGAGGCTGTGCAGGCGTGCCAGGCCACACTCACAGGACATTTACTTTACCAGTAGATCTCCAAAGATGGGGCTACATAGAACTTAGATCTATGCATGTTTGTTAATTAAACAAACATGGGCATCTGTTATGAGGTGTGAAGCGAGGCACTGCAAGGGGAAAAGGAAATGTCCTGCTTCTGAGTTTCCCTGAAAGTAAGCCTTGCTGCATAGGGGTCGACGTTTAGAGACTGTCTTTTAAAATAATAAGGCAGTCTATTCCCCCTCCCCTGAAAAGGACCTTAAATAATATTTAAGGGGGTCAAGGCCAATACTTTCTCTCACTGGTCAATGCCCATCGTCTTGTGACGAATATATTTATCCACCGGTTCTTCTTCTTCTTCTTCTTCTTCTTCTTCTTCTTCTTCTTCTTCTTCTTCTTCTTCTTCTTCTTCTTCTTCTTCTTCTTCTTCTTCTTTTTTTCAATTTTGTAGAATTGTTTATCTGTGAAATTTTTTTATTCGATATATTTTTTATTTACATGTCAAATGATTTCCCCTTTTCTGGTCCCCCACTCCCCAAAAGTCACATAAGCTCCCTTCCCTCCTCCTGTTCTCCCACCAACCCTTCCCACTTCCTTGTTCTTGTTTTGCCTTATACTGCTACCCTGAGTCTTTTCAGAATCAGGGGCCACTCCTCCGTTCTTCTTGTACCTCATTTGATGTGTGGATTATGTTGTGGGTATTCCAGTTTTCCAGGCTAATATCCACTTATTAGTGAGTGCATACCATGATTGATCTTTTGAGACTGGGTTACTTCACTTAGTATGATGTTCTCCAGCTCCATCCATTTGCCTAAGAATTTCATGAATTCATTGTTTCTAATGGCTGAATAGTGCTCCATTGTGTATATATACACCACATTTTTTGCATCCATTCTTCTGTTGAGGGATACCTGGGTTCTTTCCAGCTTCTGGCTATTGTAAATAGGGCTGCTATGAACATAGTGGAGCATATATCCTTATTACATGCTGGGGAATCCTCTGGGTATATGCCCAGGAATGGTATAGCAGGATCTTTCGGAAGTGATGTGCCCAGTTTTCTGAGGGACTGCCAGACTGATTTTCAGAGTGGTTGTACCAATTTGCAACCCCACCAGCAGTGTAGGAGTGTTCCTCTTTCTCCACATCCTCGCCAACACCTGCTGTCTCCTGAGTTTTTAATCTTAGCCACTTTGACTGGTGTAAGGTGAAATCTCAGAGTTGTTTTGATTTGCATTTCCCTGATGACTAATGAAGTTGAGCATTTTCTAAGATGTTTCTCCACCATCTGAAGTTCTTCAGGTGAGAATTCTTTGTTTAACTCTGTACCCCATTTTTAATAGGGTTATTTGGTTTTCTGGGGTCTAACTTCTTGAGTTCTTTGTATATATTGGATATTAGCCCTCTATCTGATTTAGGGTTGGTGAAGATCTTTTCCCAATTTGTTGGTTGCCAATTTGTCCTTTTGATGGTGTCCTTTGCTTTACAGAAACTTTATAATTTTATGAGGTCTAAGATCAATAATTTGTCAATTCTTGATCTTAGAGCATAAGCAATTGGTGTTCTGTTCAGGAAAATTTCCCCTGTGTCCATGTCCTCAGGGGTTTTCACCAGTTTCCTTTCTGGTTCTTCTTAAAATTAATAAAAAGGGAGGAATTGTGACCTCCTCCTCTCCACTGTTCTAAAAGAATAGCAGCCAGCAACCTGATACACCTGCCTCATTGAAGAACAAGAAAAACCAGTTTCCAGCCTTCAAGGGAGGGGCTTGGCATGCCTTTGTATCTTAGCAGAGAGGGATTAAAGATGGAGACTTGAACAAGAAGCCATGTGTTTTTGTGTCTCTCCATGTGTTTTTCTCTTGCCCCCGTTCATATACCCATCTCTCCTTCCAGAGAACTGCTGTTAGAATGTATGAGCTGGACTCTACACTAAAGCAAAAGAATATAGCTTTTTCTCAGCACCTCATGGTACCTTCTCCAAAAATCAATCATATAATTGGTCACAAGACAGACCTCAACAAATATAAGAAGATCGAAATAATCCCATGCCTCCTATCAGATCACTATGGAGTAAAAGTGGTCTTCAATAGCAACAAAAACAACAGAAAGCCCACATACACATGGAAACTGAACAATACTCTACTCAATGATACTTTGGTCAAGGAAGAAATAAAGAAAGAAATCAAAGACTTTTTAGAATTTAATGAAAATGAAGGCACAACATACCCAAATCTATGGGACACAATGAAAGCAGTACTAAGAGGAAAACCATAGCCCTTAGTGCCTCCAAAAAGGAAATGGAGAGAGCATACACTAGCAGCTTAATGACACACCTGAAAGCCCTGGAACAAAAAGAAGCTAATTCACCCAGGAGGAGGAGAAGACAGGAAATCATCAAACTCAGGGCTGAAATCAATCAAGTAGAAACAAAGAGAACCATACAAAGAATCAACAAAACCAGGAGCTGGTTCTTTGAGAAAATCAACAAAATAGATAAACCCTTAGCCAGACTAACCAAAGGGCACAGAGACCGTACCCAGATTAACAAACTTAGAAATCAAAAGGGAGATATAACAACAGACACAAGGAAATTCAAAAAATCATCAGATCCTACTACAAAAGCCTATACTCAACACAACAGGAAAATCTGGAGGAAATGGACAGTTTCCTAGACCGATATCAAACAGCAAAACTAAATCAGGATCAAATAGATCATCTAAACAGTCCCATAACCCCTAAAGAAATAAAATGGGTCATAGAAAGTCACCCAACCAAAAAACGCATGGGACCAAATGGCTTCTGTGCAGAATTCTATCAGACCTTCAAAGAAGAGCTAACACCAATACTCTTCAAACTATTCCACAAAATAGAAACAAAAGGAACACTACCCAACTCATTCTACGAAGCCACAATTATGCTATACCAAAACCACACAAAGATCCAATAAAGAAAGAAAACTTCAGGCCAATTTCCCTTATGAATATCGATGCAAAAATAATTAATAAAATTATTGACAATCAAATCCAAGAACACATCAAAATGATCATCCACCATGATTAGGTAGGCTTCATCCCAGGGATGCAGGGATGGTTCAATATAAGGAAATCCATCAATGCAATCCACTACATAAACTCAAAGAAAAAAACCATATGATCATTTAATTAGATGCTGAAAAAGCATTTGACAAAATTCAGCATCCTTTCATGCTAAAAGTCTTGGAAAGAACAGGAATTCAAGGCCCATACCTAAACATAGTTAAAGCAATATACACAAAACTGGTAGCCAACATCAAACTAAATGGAGAGAAACTTGAAGCAATCCCACTAAAATCAGAGACTAGACAAGGCTGCCCTTTCTCTCTATATCTTTTCAATATCGTACTTGAAGTTCTATCTCGAGCAATTAGACAACATAAAGAGGTCAAAGGGATACAAATTGGAAAGGAAGAGGTCAAATTATCACTATTTTCAGATGATACGTTAGTACACATAATTGATCCAAAAAAACTCCACTAGAGAACTCCTATAACTGATAAACAACTTCAGCAAAGTGTCTGGTTATAAAATCAACTCAAGCAAATCATTTGCCTTCCTATACTCAAAGGATAAGCAGGCTGAGAAAGAAGTTAGGGAAATGACACCCTTCACAATAGCCACAAACAATATAAAGTATCTTGGTGTGATTCTAACCAAACAAGTGACAGATCTATATGACAAGAACTTCAAGTCTCTGAAGAAGGAAATCGAAGAAGACCTCAAATAATTGAAAAATCTTCCATGCTTGTGGATTGGCAACATTAATATAGTTAAAATGGCCATCTTGCCAAAAGCAATATACAGATTCAACGCAATCCCCATCAAAATCCCAACTCAGTTCTTCACAGAGTTAGAAAAAGCAATTCTCAAATTCATCTGGAATAACAAAAAACCCAGGATAGCTCAAAACTATTCTCAACAGTAAAAGAACTTCTGGGGGGAATCAGTATCCCAGACCTAAAGCAATACTATAGAGGAATAGTGTTAATAACTGCATGGTATTGTCACAGTGACAGGCAAGTGGACCAATGGAATAGAATTGAAAATCCAGAAATGAATCCACACACCTATAGTCACTTGATCTTTGACAAAGGAGCAGAAAACATTCCATGGAAAAAAGATAGCCTTTTCAACAAATGGTGCTGGTTCAACTGGAGGTCAGCATGCAGAAGAATGTGAATTCTTCCTTTCTTATCTCCTTGTACTAAGCTCAGCTTCAAGTGGATCAAGGACCTCCACATAAAACCAGACACACTGAAACTAATAGAAAGGAAACTGGGGAAAATCCTTGAGGACATGGGCACAAGGGGAAAGTTCCTGAACAGAACACCAATAACTTATGCTTTAAGATCAAGAATTGACAAATGAGACCTCCTAAAATTACAAAGTTTCTGTAAGGCAAAGGACACTGTCAAAAGAACAAAACAGCAACCAACAAATTGGGAAAAGATCTTCACCAGCCCTTCATCCAAGAGAGGGCTAATATCCAATATAAACAAGGAACACAAGAAGTTGGACCCCAGAAAACCAAATAACCCTATTAAAAAATGGGGTACAGATCTAAACAAAGAATTTTCACCTGAAGAAATTCAGATGGCTGAGAAGTACCTTAAGAAATGCTCGACATCATTAGTCATTAGGGAAATGCAAATCTAAACAACCCTGAGATTTCACCTCACACCAGTCAGAATGGCTAAGGTTAAAAACTCAGGAGACAGCAGGTGTTGGCGAGGATGTGGAGAAAGAGGAATGCTCCTGCTCCTCCCCTGCTGGTGGGATTGCAAGAGGGTACAACCATTATGGAAATCAGTCTGGCAGTTTCTCAGAAAAGTGGACGTGAGGACCCTGCTATACCTCTCCTGGGCATATACTCAAAGGATTCCCCGGCATGCAATAAGGACACATGCTCTATTATGTTCATAGCAGCCTTATTTATAATAGCCAGAAGCTGGAAAGAACCCAGATGTCCCTCAATGGAGGAATGGATATAAAAAAATGTGGTATATTTACACAATGGAATACTACTCAGCAATTAAAAACAATGAATTCATGAAATTTTTAGGCAAATGGTTGGAACTGGAAAATATCATCCTAAGTGAGGTAATCCAATCACAAAAGAATACACATGGAATGCAATCCCTGATAAGTGGATATTAATTAGCCCAGAAGCTCTGAATTCCCAAGGCACAATTAGCATAACAAATGACTCCCATGAAGAAGTAAGGAGAGGGTCCTGATCCTGGAAAGGATTGATCTAGCATTGTAGTGGAATATAAGGACAGAGAAAAAGGAGGGAGGTGAGTGAAGAATGGGTGGAGAAAAGAAGGCTTATGGGACATATGGGGAGGGGGGAACTGGGAAAGGGGAAATCATTTGGAATGTAAACAAAGAATATAGAAAAAAAATATATAAAACTCTCAAGGCTTTTTAGCTATTCTGCTAAGGTTTAGGAGTGTAAAATAACTACAATTTTTAAAAGTTAAAACCCCAAATCTATGATCATTCATTTTACATTGGAATCCTAACATAATCTGCCAGATTCTCAATGTCAGATTCTGTTAAGCAATATAAACACAATCAATATTTAAAATGCAGAAGGTCCCAATGATTAAGAAAGCCATAGCTAAACATATTCCCCCAGCACAGCATACAAATTGAATAACCTTTAATAATTCGTTGATTGTAAACCTTCTGCAGTTGAAAGACTTTGTTCTTTCAATCAATGCTCAACCCAGGGCTGAACCTGTCCCTGCCTGTTTTATATGGCTCCAAGCTAAAAATGGTTTCTACATTTTTAAATAGTTACGAAAGGCCTATCTAAGCATTCATAAATAAAGTTTTATAGGAACACAGCTATGCTCATTTGTTTAAATGTTGCTTGTGACTGCTTGTGGCTTCGGTGTCAGAACTTAGTAGTTAAGATAGAAACCATATGGCCCTTAAGCCTAAAATATTTACTTATTGGCTCTTTACAAAAAGTTTCTGATCCCATTTTTATTTAGAATACACAAGCCATGTTGAGGTTGGATTTCAAAACTTTAAATAAAGGATCATAGTAGCAGAGAGTTTTGCCTGAAGTTGTGTGGGCACCAAGGATAATGATTCTTTTGAAAGGTTATTTTCCTTCTCCATTAGCCCAGAGAGCTGCTCACCAAAAAGGCTGAGGATAGGAAGAAAGAAAAGAGAAGGGCCTTCTGTGGGGTGTGCGGGTGTGCGGGTGTGCACGTGCATGTCAGCACATGCCCATGTGTGAAAAGACAGTCACCCTGTTCTCCTCCAGATACCATAATACTTATGGGACTGATACGCACACTGGCAGCTGGTAGGCTGTGGGACACCCTTCACAGCATGTTCACGCCCCTCAGGGTACAGGAGGGAGTTATAGAAATCGATTATCCTAATCCTTCTCCCACCAACTCATCAAATCAGTTACCTAAGAACAGGTGAGATCTGACCCATTGGTCTCTGTTAGCTTTGATTTGCAGTAACTTCATGAAGAAAACTGTTGAAAGGCCTCCAGACCATTATTTTAGACAGAGTTTCTCTATTACAGAAGGATGCTGCACACATTGTTCTCACTGGAGAGCTGTGATGAGCAGTCCTGCTATAAATGTTCATGTATGAGAAAGAAGAGGAGGAGGAGGAGGAAGTTCCCTCCACAAGAGCTCGCCACCGTGCCAAGCATGGGATGGAGTGGTCTAAGGACCTAAAATTAGAGAAAAGCGACTGTACTAGACTCACAAGTGAGGCAAATGCAGAGTAGGAAGCATGTATGCAGAGAAAAAACAAACTTGAATGTTAAATACAGACTCTACCCTGACGTCCTGACAGGATTATATACCTACACTTTCTTCAGTGCTTACTTAAAGAATACTAATTTTTTTTTTAGATTATCATTATATCATTTACCCCTTTCCTTTCTTCCTTTCTAACCTTCCCATAAATTGCTCTGTGCTCTCTTTTAAATTCATGGCTTCTTTTTCCTTTAATTTCAACAATACTTTTTAAGTAGCTCTGATTGAATACACAGAAATAAAGAATAGGCAACTCTAAATAGAAAATCAATCTCTAACAAGATCCAGAGCAGTCGACTAAGTCAGGATATTTCTTAGTTTTAAAATTTATGTTCTGAGTCAGTCCAAAGTGTGATTATTTTTTATCAAGATCATGAAGGGTGCATAACTAAGCTGGGATAGTATTGATGTTCAATGCTGGGACACAGACTTGCTCCGGGAACCTCTGTAAAGAGCATCAGGGCAGCTCTGTAATGCCTCACACCTTAGATTATGGCAGAATTCCTGGAAAACAATTCATTCCTTAAAGAAGCTTTCATGAAGCAATTGGTTCTAGAAGCATGACACCTTCTGTTTAAAAGAACTTTATGTCAAGGAAATAACCATCTGCTAGTGAACAGCGAACTTCCTGTAGAGAGGCTCTCAAGTCTTATAGGCTGTGACATGAAGGAGGAAGGAATATGGTCTGACATTTAATAACAAATCAAGGAGCAAGGGTGGAGGGCACAGCCTACAGACTTCTGAATGCACTGCCAGGCAGAGCAGGACAGGCTCTGTTCTGGGGGATAGAGAAGCTCATTTCAAAAGCTTATCTGACTCTAATCTGCCTAGCCCTGTGAGCTCTTTCAAGGGGATGAAGGACCATGAAAAAAAAATCACAAAATAAAACTCCATGTAGCCACACCCACTCAGGTCAAGAAACAAAACCGCAGCAGAAAAGTTTGTTGATTTTATTAATTAATTAATTAATTAATTAATAAAATTAATTAATTTTGATTTATGGTCTTACTATGTAGCCCCTGGCTTTCCTGTAACTCACCATATAGGCCAGGCTGTCCTCAAACTCAAGATCTGCCTGCCTCTGCCTCTGGAGTGCTGAGGCAGTTCTAATTTTTAAAGCAGTCACTTTGTGTATCTGTTAGAAGTCTGGTCACGTAGCCAGTATTTTCTCTCTTACCTACTCTTTAATGTTCAGCCACAGGTCTCCTACCATTGGGCTTTTGACTTCTTGTGCTACAGTTTTCCACAAAACAATAGAGAAAGAGAGTGGTGTGTGGGCTTTGTAACTGAACTGTGGCACTGGTTGTGAGCAACTCTTTGATATTAGTTTAAGATAAGCCAGATGCCTGACAGCTGGGATGAAGTTACTTTCCCCCACACCCCAAAATATGTTCCTTCTTATGAAGCAAATTATGGGGATCCATCTGTTCTTGCTCTGGTGTGGTAGGAAAGTCCCCTGCTAAATTATATTCTTTGTAATCCTCGATCTGTCTGCTTCTCTTCTGACTGTCTCATAGAACTTTGGGGCTGATCCTCATATTCTAGAAGTAGTTGTTCTGGAAAATTATAATTCTTTATATTTTCTGAAATCAAAGATGTGTTATCTTATATAATCATAGTACAGTTATGGAAATCCAGAATAATGCCTATACATTAGTAGAACCTACAAATCTTGCTATAACTATGTTTTACCTTACATAGTATTATAGTTTCATTTAGTTGATATATCTTATTTCTTTTAGTTTCTAACACTTTCTCAATCTGTCTTTGTCTTTTGTGCTCTTATTATTTTAGGAGAGTATAGTTCACTTATTTTTAATTAAACAGTGTTGAACTAATATTTACTTATGATTTGATTCTGATTAAGCATATTTTTATGAATATATTGCAGAAGTGACATTGTGGGGCTTAGCAGTTCAGGGCACCTATTGTTCTTGCTGAGAACCCAGGTTTGGTTGCCAACACCCATATAAATTGGTTCACAGCTGCCTCTAATTCCAGTCCCTGGGGCTCTGACACTCTTTACTCTTTGTGGGCACCAGAGTGCTCATGCACATATACTTATGTAACCAAATACTCATACACATAAATTTAAAAAAGAAAGAAACAAAGATGTGACATTGTACCTTCACAATGTTTATACTGCAGTTGATTTATCTAGTTTCTGCTGTTGTTACCTTTGGTCACTTAGGTAACATTGTATCTGATTTCTACAATGGAACTTAAAATGTTTGTAATTATATTAAATATCTTATGGATAATGTGTTATGATTTTATATCAAATACTGTTGTTGTAGTTTAAATATGGAAGGTTTCCAACAAGCTCTCATACTCTGGGCTTGCTTACCAGCTGGTGGCATTCTTGGACAGTGGGGCAAACAGCACTTTAAGTGAACCACTAAATAAATCAATAAATCAGTGTCCAATAACTGGTCTTTTCTACCTTATTCTATATAATCTTCCCTTGTGTTTTATACTTTTATCTTTTGGTTGAGTCATACCTACCTCTGAATATTGTATTTGTCTTCATTTCCCCGATTCTCCCTTTAGCTGTGTCAAATGTGCTCTTAAGCCTGTCTACTGGGTTTTTAATTTCACATATTTTATTTTTCAGTTCTGTGTTTTAAATTTTTGTTTTCCATTCTATAATCATTTTATGTAGGTTTTGGTTTCTTGCTGCAATTCTGAAAGTCTGGGTTTTTAATCTTTAGATGTTTAGTGAGTATGATTGCTGAATATGACTGCAAACTCTATATAGGCCTGCTTTTCCTCCTTTGTTCTGACTCATTAGTGCTATTTTAGTGCCTATGCATCTCACCATTTTGATTATATGTGGACTTTGTGTTACATTTTAAAAACTTATTTACAGAAATACTTTGAGGTCTACCACTGTGTTATTCATTGCTTCTTGACCTTTGGATCAAGTATCCCTTTGTGTTCTTTGCAGAGAAGATATTTTGTTTGCTTGTGAGGCCCAGGTAGCAACCTGGGGTCATTGTAACCTGACTCAGCACATGGACCTTTGACGTATTTTGAATCATGGCCACTTCACTCTTAGTCATGAAGTCCTTTAAGTTGGTAACTGTTGCAGAGATGTTAACACATTCTCGGCTTATCTCTTTGGAACTGTATCCTTTCCCGTAATTTTTCATCCTTTTAGAATATACCATACTAACTTGTGCTATTTTAATTCCAGTATGCTTTGTGCTTTTGGGATTGTTTTCAGGAAACAGTCTATTTAATATGCAGATTTTATCTAAATTGAAACTTTGGCTTCCAGTTAACTCCCCCACTGGCACTTTCTAGAGAAATGGTTCTCAACTTTCCTAATGCTGAGAACCTTTAATATCTCATGTTGTGGTGAACCCCAATCTTAAAATTATTTTGTTGCTACTTCATAACTGCAATTTTGCTAGTGTTATGAATTGTAGTGTAAATATCTGATATGTAATCTCCAAAGGGGTCATGACCCACAGGTTAAGAATGACTGTTCTAGAACAAAGTTTTATTGTATATCACTATATTAAAGTTTGTAGATTATAAATCCACTTTAAATTCAGCTTTTAATAACTTGGAAAAATAAAACTTTGGCTTTTTTTTTATTTAGCAAGTAGCACATATTGCTTAGTGTAAGGGTGATAAAATTTGTTGACATGTGTTTTCTGTAACATACAGTGTTAGAATTATTTGGGGCCTGATGCTTAATAAAATCTATCTCCTTTATTATATCATCAAAAATAGACCCAAACTTCTTTTACATATTGTACTTAGAAGAGGAACTAATTCACTTTTTTAAAAAAGTTTTTCTAGACAGGGTTTCTCTGTGTAACCCTGGTTGTCCTGGAACTCACTCTGTAGACTAGACTGGCCTTGAACTCAGAGATCTGTCTGCCTCTGCCTCCCAAGTGCTGGGATTAAAGGCATGTGCCAACATGACCTCTGATTTACTTTAAAAACATAACTTTTGCCTCTAAATAAATACATTCTTTTTTTGTCCAGATGATGAGCTAAGAGAACTTTGCAAATATCAGTCCTTTAATAGAGCTGCAACCGACATGTTCAGGGGCTCTCTATCACCCCAAAGGGAAAGCCAAAACAGGTTAATTCCTCTTTGGTGTTACTTTACTGTTTCCATTTCATAAATTTATATATTAAATTGTGGTCGTCATCCCCTGCCTCTCTCATGCCCCTCTCATCTACTGAAACGCCTCCTTCCAACACAGCTCCTTCTGCTTTCAGGCCTGTGTGCATGTGGTCCATTGAGTTTAATTATAATTTCTTGCTCCCTCATGGGTCAGAGGTTATTTCCTGGAGCAAGGGCAACTCATCAATGGCTTTGGCACTGGAGAAAATGAGATACTTTTCTCTTAAGTGCTCTTTTTAAAGATGCATGTTATGGTATCATTATTATATTTAAAATCATATTTTATATACTCCACAGATCTGATAGAAAACTTATTGAAAATAATTTGGGCAATTATGTTTATAATACTCCAAATTCACATTTACTTTTTTAAAATATTTATTTTGTATTTTTAATTTTGCATATGTGTGTGTTCAAGTGTGAGGATGCACATGTGAGTGCACCCCTAAAGAGGCCATCAGATTCCTAGAAATGTCAGTGCCTCTGCAAGAACGGCATGTGTGCTTTTAGCTGCTGCACCAGCCCTGAGACCACCTCCTCCAATTATAAAACACATGCTATATTCATGTTTAATTACATGAATATATGTATGTGTGGAGGAAGTGTCGGTTATGTATTTGAATGCACTGCCCACTGAGGCTAGAAGAGGGAATCTAATCCACTGGAACAAGAGTTGCAGACTGTGAACTGCAGTCCTGCAGTGCATGCTGTTGAATGCTGAGCCATCTCCAGCCTGTGACCTGGGATATTTTAACGTTGATGTGCTTTTTGCTACTGGGCTTTGACTAAAAGTTTATTATATATAAAAATGCTATATGTATACATATGACTGAATATACAAATGCAACTATAAGAACTGGGATATGCTATAATGATTATAGCACAAAGCAGAGAGCTAGCGGTATTAAGTAAAAGCAACTGCACTGTTGCCTCAGACCTGTCTCTTTCATTGGTGAGCCTCCTATTGTCACAGCTGCCTCCATCTATAAGTGCTGGGCAGCCCCTGTCTAGATGGGCTGCATGAGCTGCTTGAGGCATTTTACTCTGGCCTTCTGCTTCCATTGTCATATACCCTCAGTTCAAGAAATGGCCCACCTGTGGCATACTTTTCAAGTATAAGCCAGCCAACTTACAGTCCACCCCCACAACCAGCTATTGTGGGTTGTCACACTCAAGACTTGAGAGATAGATCCTAATTCTTCCCTCACCTCCTACCAGCTTCCAGACAACCAGGGACAGCTTCTAATTCCCAGCTGCCAAAATGACTCAAGCTAGTCAGTCCTAAACTGCTTACCTCACCCCTCGGCTCCTTCCCACGGAAACCACAATAGATGTGTTTTCTCACAGTTTCTTCACATGCTTCCTGAACAAGCCCAGTGATGTTTGGAATGTGGATTCATGGCCCAGTCATTCCAGTTTGGTATCTCAAGCTTAATGTAACCACAGAAAGTAAGATAGACATTTTCAAGAATGGACTTGAATACCTTTTTACATAAGTACTCATGAGGAGATTAACGTATGAGGCATTGTGTTTATAAAATGAACAAGGTCTGCTCTGTCACATGTTGCCAAAACATCACGTTCCACAGGCATCAGAAGGGCTACAGGGCATACATGCACATTCCTGTATATAGTAAAACCCTGAGCATTTCCTATAATAGTTAAAAATGGAGACAACCATTGCAGATCTCTGACTTAGGGGTGAGTGCAGTTCCTCCTATGGGATATGAGACGTTTCCATGGCACCTTTATAAATGCTATATAAAAAACGTGTAGTGGACTTGGCTGTGCTTGATCATCAAACAAGTTTACACTTCAGACTGATTCCTCTTTTTAGTTTAACTTGCAATAACCACAACTACCAACCCACACATTGAAATACTCATTGTTATAGATAGAGTCTTAACAATGGTTTTGAGACAGGGTTTTGAAGTCTGCTCTGTAGAACAAGCTGGCCTTGAACTCACAGGGATCCATCCATATCTGCTCCCTCACTGCTAGGATAAAGTGCAAGCACCACTATGTCTCGCTTAAATATGTGGTTTTAAGTAAAATATATAAATAATATTTTATACATCATTATTTATCTTGTTTCCAAGTTTTCCCAGTAGTGACCAGATGATAATGTAGGAAACTAAAATGCACTGTTCAGACTCTTTGGTGGTGACAGAACTGGACATAATTAGAAGCTGATTAAAGAAATGTTGACATGTCCATACACTGTAAGACTATACAACTATTAAAGAAGAATAAGGAAGGTTTTTATGTTTTGCTGTTGAATGACTACCAAGACATCCTAAGTGAAGAAAGAGCAGTAAAACTGACTGTGAAATTTATTATAAATTATGAAAAAAGGAAAAAGAGAAATCTATGTCTGCATACATATAAAATATATAGATAGAATAAATTTATATATAATCAGACACAAAATATAGGTATTATGTAATATCTATTTATCTTCTTGGATTTATTTAAAATAACCTGTAAAAAACTATGGATTTGAGTTGTCTGTGGGTAGAATTAGGTTACCAGGTAGGAAGCAGAATTAAGTTGTTCTTTTTAGTTGTATATAATTTAAATATTTTTGTCTTGAGAATTAGCAATGGATGGTTCCCTATTCAGAAATAATATTATTCTTGCAAGCCCTCTGTGCTGTGTGCATGTGATAACCATAAGAAATTACTTTGAGGAGACAAATCCTGTTTGTTGGTAAATAATCAGCCAAAGGTTTGCTTCCCTTAAAGTACACAATCTGGTCTTTCTTCCTGTGCATTATCTCCTTGAATTCTGTAAGTAGATATTACCAGATCCTAGAGAAATAAAAATAAAAACAAGCTTGTGCTCAATGTGTACACATGCTCAATGTAAAGAGAATTGGAATGAGATAAGTTAACTCCTTAACTAGTTTTTAGGTGACAATTCAGCTCAATTGAACTTCAAGAACAATGGGTTCTAGTTAGGATTATCACTGCTGTGAGAAAACATGACCTAAATAACTTGGGGGAGCAAAGGGTTTATTTGCCTTACACTTCATCACAGTTCATAATCAAAGAAAGTCAAGACAAGAATTCCAACAGGGTAGGAACTTGGAGGCAAGAGCAGATGCAGAAGTCATAGAGAGGTGCTGCTTACTGGCTTGCTCTCTAGGGCTTACTCAGCCTACTTTCTTAGAGCACTCGGGACTCATGGTCCAGGGATCATACTCCCAAAATGGGCTGGAACCTTCCTCACCAATCACCAATTATGAAAATGTCCTGTAGGTTTGCCTACGGCCATATCTTATGAAGGCATTTCCTTAATTAAGGATCCCTTATCTCAGATGACTTTAACTTGTGTCAAATTGACATAAAATGTCCCAGCACAAATGGTGACCCATGTTCTCTAATAGAAAATGACAGAAATCCTATCATACAAAACATCACTTGTTATTTCTCTACCTTGCTGGGAACTGTGGGGATTAAAGGAGCTAACATTTTACAAAGAAGTTGGAATCTCTTGATAGGCAAGTGTCATATAAGTATGTTCTTATAATCTTGTGTTTTGTATATCATTCTTAAAAAAAAAATCCCCAAAGCCAATGAAGCAACTTCTCATTATGATCAAAAGATTAAGTATGACAAAATTTATTTGAAGATGACCATACTGTAAAGATACAACTACTTATTTTGAGGTTTGATCTGGGCTTTGTCTATAATATCCTTAAAATAGTAAGAAGTTCTTTGTGTATGAAATATCCCATATGGTATGTGAACTTGATTCTTAAAATATTTCTAATTTCCGGGTCACTTTTGAATTTCAGTCATATACAGTTCGCAAAGGAAGATCGGTACAGAGTTTTTCTCAGTCACAATTAAATTGATCACAATTAAATTTTTTCTTTGATGAGGAAACTTAAAAAATTGTTTAATTTTTCATTAAATTACAAACATGTTTGTTCTTTCAAGGGTTCTGTCCTTCATTACACTCCAGGATTGTGGTTGTGTAAAAGGAGGAAATGATATACACATTTAAAAAAGATACTAAAAAATTGACAGCCCCTGAAGCATGCCCATGAATTTTCACTTAAAGTGAAATCGTTGTGTGCTCAGTAAGGAGTCTTAGAGAGGCCCAGATCTATAGCATGGGTCTTGGGTACCCATCTGCTGTGAGCCATTTCCTTCAGACCCTTCCTTTGAGAATAACCAAGATACTTCTTGGACCACTCTAGGATAAGTTATCTCTAAAGCTTCTAGGGGGTCAAACTGAGCTGGTGAGTCTGTGATTTGGTTTTGTTCCACTTTTGTCTCCAAATTCTCTTTTTGGTCCATCCTGTGTCTCTTCCTGTCTTGGCACTGTATGGTACCCTGGATCCTATTTAGACCTATAGATATCACTAATACTTTTTATCCTTCTAACACCACCACCACCACCAACAACAAAATACAACTTTAAAACATATATATCAATGTGTTATCTAGGGGTATGCAAGTAGAGGATCTGTG